>NW_010576342.1:0-11952 GCF_000687285.1 Phaethon lepturus | reverse complement strand
CCTGGCATCCAGCCAAGGTCAACCCACCATAACGTCATGGACATTGTTCATGTACTCCTGAGGCCACTGAGGGACTGATTCCATTCAGGACTGCCAGAGCTTTCAGCTGTCTTTTTCTGAGAAGTGCCTATCAGAGGCTCAAATAGGTTTTATCTGAAGTTTAGCTAGATAGTAGATCATGTAAAATAGAGGAAATTGAGAATTAATAAAAGAGACATAATGAAACAGTATTCTTCCACTTCTCCCTGCCTGCTGTGTCTTGTCTGTCAGGCCTGTTCTCATTCCAGTAATTCCAGTTTGCAATAAACCCCACACCATCTCTTCTGTGCCTCTAGGGAAAACCTTGCTCTTTCTGTCATCTCTTAGACCTTGCCTTTCTGATGTCTTTTAGACTGTTACACCTTTATTGCTTTGTCTCTTTGACTGTTTTCTTCCTGCCCCATCCCTTGATTTTCCAGGAAACTCCTGTTTCCAGGTAACAAACACCATTAAATGGCGTCCCAATTCCCTCCTTGCCCAAAAATTCACCAGCCTGCAGAAGACAAACAATAACCTTCTTTTCTACAAACCACCTACACCTTTTTGAAGGACCATAGCACAGGTAAGGACAAGTGAACCCAAAACTTGTCTATCATATATCTTCTCATCTTTTGTCCTCTCATGAATCAGATTTTACATATAATGCCATGACTGCATAAACCATGCTCTGCACAGGTGCACATGTTTGGAGTCTCATTTTTCTATTTCTTTCCTTTAATTTCTACCCAATTAATTTGAGAAGGCATAAAAAAGAACAGGATGTAATTCAAAATGCCTCATATTTAACAGGCAAATTTCAAGCTACATATAAATGACATGTTATTGTTTTCCAAGTGCTGCCAAAAGATGTTAGCCTAATTTGATCAACAGTAGCAAAAACATTGACACCTTCTTTAACTACGTCCCTGGAAAGTGATGAAAACTGTATTCAGTATTTCATCATATGTTAAAGACAAATCAAGGGCAGAATATCTCTCATTTGATCATCTTTCCCACATTAGAAAAATTACATACCTGCTTAGACCTTCACCATGCCACTGATGAATCACATTGGACCCCCTTTAAAGACTATAGTCACTGGGAGCAAAGAAAAACACGATTCATATAAGATAAAAAATATTGTCTAATAATTTATAATAAAGTTAAAAATCTATTTGCAGTGATTTTTGTATTTTATAATAACAGTCAAATTTTATAAGAAAATATTTTATTCTTAAAATATTAAAATATTTTCTTAATCTCTAAAATTATTTATTCCATTAATAAATGTCACTATCAAACACCAATATTGATTATTTTTATTTAATAAATGAAAGTTGAATTAATATAGTCAAGAAGTCCTTTTGCTGAAAGATGCTGTTCACTGTATGTCTCATAGCAAAGGTTCACACTGTGGTGCTCAGGACACTGTTTGAGAGACCTAATATGCTCTTATTGACAAGCCACACATCTGATCTCTGTTTTAATTATTAGTGAAGATGGCTGTTCTCTGTAAATGCAGAGCATGAGAAATGGTAATGATACTTTGCCCATGTGTGTATGCAGGTATGTATGCGATTTAGGCAAAATCAAAAAGGAAATAATTGCGGGCAATTTCCATGAATAACCCATGTGTTTTTAATGCATCCTTAAAACCCTAAATGGTTGAAGTCTAAATCAGAGAAGATATAAACTTATAAGGTTTTGCCAGAGTTAGGTCAGGTGCACAAGCTGTCCAAACTATACTAAATTATCATGTTTTATAAGCCTTGCTTAGCCCTGAGTCAAATGATACCCTCAGGGTTAAACAACATCAACTCAGAAGTCTCTCTGAGCTGGAGGGGAAGCCAGGAGGGAATCAAAGTTAGAAAGCTTACATCTAAATCAGGGAGTTAGGTCTAGCTACTTTTTCCATCTCTAAAAGGAAGATTCATACCCATCGATGGTTGCTTCAAAGAACTTCCACTGTGGCGCTGAAGTTTTCAATGCCCCTTGAAGTGAGGTTGGAGGTGACAGCCCTCCTGCTCCCACTCAGCCGTCAGAAGGGTTGGCCATACCAGGATCTGCTGGGGGAGATGAGACCAGATGGAAAATAAACTAGATGGAAAGTACCTTGGACACCAGGTAAGTAATACAAACTACTTTTATTATATTTATCAATATCTTAATGTAATAAAAGCAAAATAAAATGCACCTCCAATAAATCCTTGACAAATTTTCTCCAATGATAAAACCTGTCTTCTGCAAATTTCTCTTGGTACAAAATGAAAGAAGGCAGCTCCTTTTGTGAACGATCTTGAGAATCCTGGAATAGTTTGCAAATTCAATTACTCTGCTGTGTTATGCTTAAACAAAAAATAAGTTAACCTGTATGTTTTTGTTTCCTGAAATCAGTTTAGGAAGAGCAGCTCTCTGGGAATTAAAACTGTAAGCATTCAGATAAAATGCTTTGTAGGCTCAGTACTGAAAGCTAGACCTCAGCTTGTATTTTTGTGATCAGTTTCTGTAAGCAGAAGGATTTAAAAAAATAAAATTGGTTATGGATACCTTATTTAGCTAGTGCTAAATAAGGTTTTGGAATTCTTTCAGAAGTGAATATGGAAGATTGTCTCTTTCACAGATGTTGTCAGATGCTGTTTCCTGATGACTAAGTTATCAGATGGAACAGTAATAGTATAACTAAAAAGTTCTAAAAGTATTTACTGGAAAGGTATTCTCAATACTTATTTAGATATTACTTTTCTCACAAATTACCTTTTTCATTACACATTTGTGGTTTCCATAAATGCCAGAAAATCAGGTCATCCAAACATTTATACTTATTCAAAATTTTCTGATGCAATCCAATTTCTGAACCCAAAATAGTCTTCTAATATAAAAATTCCTGAGACTTTTTCCTAGCACAACAAATTAACTAACTAAGTCTTAAAATCTTAATTTCTAAATTTAACTGCTGCAAAATATCCTGGTAATGGTTTTAGCAATGTAATAATTTTGCACTGGCATCCTTCTGAAAAGTACATAAAAATAAATCTCTATGAATGCATTCTTTGCTTTAATGGCTAGTTCATGCAAATTTAACTATCCTAGATGACATGTTTTAATTTCTGCTTCTGCCTCTGGACTAACACAAATGCTAAATGCAGCTTTACTGACAGCATCTCAACCACTGTATGCAACATGAGGATTTAGCAGACCTCAGCATTTTTGTGAAGAATGAAAGCATGCACTGTTGCAGTTATTTTCTTAACCCTGTTTTCTGAGGTTTTGAATTTTCATTTAACATGGAATACTCTCTTAGGAAAGAATGAAAGCATTATTTTTTGTTTCTTGTCATAGATTTTCAATAAGTAATGAATCGGGTCTGTGGAAGAAAAAGAAAGTTGCCATAATAAAAAGGAATTTCTCAGGATTTTCGCCCTCAAACACTGTATGGTTTTTTCCCTTCAAGCATCTCTAAGTACTGACGCTTCTCTTAGAGCTCTCACATACATTGAGGTTTTTAGGTCACAAAAGGTTTGACCTCATCTCCTCTCTTCCTTCTAAACCTGTGTTATTATTCATATACTTACAGTTGAGCATGCCTTTCGTATATGGTTGATTTGAGTGCTTTTCACCTTGTAGAACTGAATCCAAAAATGAAGGAGCTGGCTGAGAGTGGTATTTCCAGGCAAAGCTGTGTCTCTGCAGAGTTTTGGGGATCTGATTCTTTCTCCAGTGATAAGATTTGTACAAAGAAGAATTCTGTATTCCTAAACCTTATGATCTCCAGTGGGTGAATGAGGAACACATTTTTTTAGAGTGTAAATTATTTTCCATGACACTGAAATAAACAATACACATGAATCTCCCTAGCTGGTATGATAGTCCAATAGGGAGCTGTCTGCTTACATACAGATCTACACATCTTTCAAATAAGTCATGGATTCAGATGCAAAAATAATATTATGAGCATTATGTGAATTTGAAACTACCCCTGGGAGAACTAGGATCCATAATCTAATGAATGGATTACACCCATCTATCAAAGAATCATCCCATAAATATGCAAAGAGGTTAGACTCAAAAAAAACCCCCCAGAGCCTTCTGCAGCAATTTGTGATATATGAGTGCAGAGGCACTGCTAGAGGATTCTCCTGAAGGTTTCTGAGGTTTCCTGGGGATTGTGTTACACACACGTCATTGAATGTAGATCATACTCAAGTGCATATTGTGTTATTTTCTCTCGGATCATTAGAAAGCCTTAAATTATCTAAGTATAAACTGCTAATGCAGTTCAACTCTTTCATCAGTTTAATGAACTATTCCCAAACAGCATCTGTGAGTGGCAATTCCTTCTAAAACATGAGAGAAAGACTACAGAACCACTTGCTGAGCAACATGCCTTTTAAAGCTACTCTTTGCTGCTCACATTGGTGCTGTTTCAGACTACCTAAACTACCTCTAAGCAAGTTCAGTTGGATTCTGGGTGTGATCTAGTCAATGGGCCGTGTGCCTGTGCAAAGGCTGATTTAACAGCCTCAAACACTATTTTTGCTGGAATGGAGCTATACTGCACTGCATCCTATTGCAGTGGCACATTAGAAAGCTGTGTGATATCATTTGTTTTTCATTGCACATTGACCTATGTACTATATTCCATTAAAATATCACAGAGCTTCATTTTTCTTTTCCTGTAAGAAAACCTTTGTTTAAATTCATTGAACAATGAAAAGTCATCTGTTTTTATAGTGTTTGAGGACCTACTGAATTCTTGGAAAGTCATTTTTGTTTATTTCGGTGAACTGAAACATACTTCGTTTCAGGTACTCTTTTTAACACTATGCTAAGTAAGAATGAATTTCCCATCCTTTTCCAAATGTTAGCAAAGTGCATTCTTAAAGTTTAGCTTTGTGTTCTGAAACAGGTCAAACCTAACAAATATTGAACAGCCCTCTTCTGAATAGCAGTTTTTACTATACTTTCAGAAATTTGATTCTTCATTACTTGTGAAGTATATAGAAAAATAATTCTCATCAGAGATTTTTATCCTAAGCACTGCAAGATTTAATTTATCAGCTGCTTCTGAGGAAAAACTGCTATCAAAAAGTTTTAGTGGAAATTATTTGGCAAATATATTTACTTCATTGATGTAAGACCGTTACAGTTCAGCAAAAAAGAAAAGTTGGTTATACTTTTGACATTTTTGATCTCAAGCTCCTTTATGAGTTTCCTTTCTGGTGTTTAATGTTCAGCTAAAACCTTGGTCTTTTAACATGGATATACTAAAAAACATACATATTTCAGGAACTTGCATTTCCAGCCACGAGAAGAATGAAAGATGGAGGGCCAATGTATAGATTTATGTACTGCACACTGAGTAGAAAATCACACTCTGCACTGTGTCACAACACATTTAATTTACACATCAAAAAGTTTGCCCTGAATCTGCTAATATTTTTACCTTCCTTATAGTCGATAAGGAGTGATAGGTATGGACATGTTGACATTTTTTTAGTATAAAATAAGTATCTGCATAGGATAGGTGATTCCTGTGTGGAATTACCTTACACTGAAGTAACTACTTTCTAGACGGGTTAAGTCAAGCAAGAAGGTTCATTATAGAAAAGGTAAAGGAGAAACCTTATTACACAAAAAGGGACTAATTGCACATTAGAAAGGAAACATATGAAACATGAGATATTGCAACTAAAATAACATGGCATAAGCAAATATATTCTATTGAACTGTGAAGAATGTACAACCGCTGTTAATTAACATCATTTTAGGTAACACATTATTTTTTGCCGTAGAGTATACATCCAGTGCTACTGTGACCAAGACAACCTTTGCAACCTGTTTTGCCCTTGTTCTTTCTCTTGCAGGAACGGTATCAGTATTCATATTGTTAGACATTGCTGAAACCAGGCACATGACAGAAGCCAGGCTGCTGCAGCTGCATGCCCCCATCTGGCACTGCTCCTTCACGTGTGGGCAGATGAACTCCACATCACATCTTACAGCGGCTACTTGTTACCCTTTATTCTGGTGTGATGACAAGAGAGTGGGAAGTTCATAATAAGACATATAAAGTATATAGGTATCGTATAATTTAGTACAAATTCTCCTTCCTCAGTGAATGGGAAACTTCCTGAACATAGACAGAGTATATTGGGGAAAAAAATCTGTATTTTCTTTTTAGACTATGACATTTAGTGCCAGTAGAAATCAGATGGCTAAACAAAAATGGAATATTCTTTAACTTTCCAGAGGTTACAGTCTCCAGGCAAGCAAATGCAGAATTCTGTTGACCAAGCACACATTTTCTAGAGCCATTTTAGATCCCCTGCAGCATCCAAAACATCCACACTGGACATGGGTAGACATGACTCACTAGGCAAGAAACCCTTCTAGAATGACACCTGGAGGCAAGGGGAGGATGTGTTAAGAATACATGCTAGAAACCTACTGGTTAGCAATTGAATCCTGCCCATAATGGTCTCTTTTTCTAGTGCCTTTCTAAAGACAAGAGAACTGCCAGAGAAAACAGACATGGAAAACATGTAGAAGCAAGTCTGTCTTTATTTGGACTGTGTGTCCTCAGCCTGCGATACTCATGGCTGCAGCGAAATGGGAAAGGCAGATGTTAGAGATGAATTTTTCAGAAGGGCTGGATAATTTTATAGCCAATAATAACATTTGTAGTTATCCATGTAAAACTGAGGGCAATCAAGTGTTATGCTTCAGGGAAGAAGACAATCATTACAGAGGAAAACAGGAATTTGTCCACTTCATTGTCTTTCTCCATGAATAGTATTACTTACTTTGTGAAATGTATCATATTGTTTTGTCCTTTTCTGAAGCAACCATATGCTTCAGTGATCTGTTTCCACACAGTAACTGGCACGTGCTTGTGTCTCTTACCTTGAACAGTATATTTGCAGATTTAAGGTTGTTAGTGATGTCTCTTTCATTTTGAGAAATTTTTGGAGCAAAATAAAAAAGGCTTATATAAAAATAGTATCGTGTTAGCATTAGTGCAGAGAGCACTGTGTATTTTTCTTGAAAAACTATGCCAAAAGAACCCTTACTTATTCTTAACTTAAAAGAACACTCTTGCTGTCATCTCTTTGATATTTTTATGTTGAAAAAAGGTTATAAACAATAAATGTTTAATCAAGTATGGGTCTGTTCAGAGCTAAAATTGTAATTCCACTAACAGAAGGTTGATAATAGCTTTGAAGTGCAACAACACTTTCTGCCTACACTCAGTAATGACCTGTAGGGGATAAATGTGCCAAAAGGGAAATCCATGCACTGTTTGATTTACAGCCTTGTATTTAATGATGGGACAAAGAAATAGCAACAGAATGCACTTGTAAATCCTTCTATTTTTCAGACTCACCTTTCAAAAGGAGAATATGATCAGATAATTTAAAGCTGTTTGTGTCAAATGGAGAGTAGCTGTATAGACTGTGATTTTACAAATGAACAGAGCCTTATTCAATGCACTAGTTGCAGGTTCTGCAGTAAAAGAGTGAAAAAAGCATCTGCTTCAAAACTGAAATTCACATCCTCTTTGGATCAGGCTATTTACCTCTTCCTCTAACCAGTGCGGTAAAGTGAAAAACAACTGATGAACAGACCTTTCAGTGACTTCAGCCAAGTTCTGTGTGATCTGTGGTTTGGATCACAAATCCAAATACTCTTCTACTGTCACAACCAGGAATCAGTAGCTGGAATCAAAGATTAAGGACTGTTAACTTCTTCGGCTGACTGCTGCTGAAACTTACTGGCTTCTTTGTGTCCTTTTTTTTTTTTTTTTTTCCCCTGGTTCTGATTAAGATTATGGGACTCCCTTTGTTTTTCAAGCCAAGTATGTTCTTAAGGGTAATGCTTCATTTACAAGTAAGGTACAATAGATTTTTGGCCAATGGATGGATGGCCCCTTTTGAAGTCCGAAAAAGTAAACCCAAATAAAACCAGCTTATGTATACTTTCATATTAGCTTGAGAAGAAATACCTATTCCACACTAGCTCCATGTGTGCCAACTCTAAACCATGTAGAGTTTGCCCACGGGGATCTCACTTGTGCCAGGAAGCAGTGCAGATACATTGACATAGGAGGCAGGACAATCTACTCTTGGAGCTGCATAACATAGACAATAACCATCAGTCTCTTTTCAGTACCTGTGATCCAGGGCAATATCCCCAGGGAATAACATCTGCAGTCATTGTCCTGGGGATGTGCTGTTGCTGTTACCCCCAGTATTCCACTTGAAGCTACTGTAGGTATTTCTGGATGTGCTGCAATCATATCTCTACTGTCCCTATAGAGGTGCAAGTATGTGTGGATGCACCGCCTCAAATGAAGGTAGTATTCTTTCTCTAGCAGCTGATAGCAGCTGTCTGTACATGCAAGGAAAGAAACATGTTTCTTACTTTTTACAACTCAGATATATCCATATATCTGCAAAAGTAAGAAACATAATTGTGTGTATGTACGTATAGAATACACAGCTTCACTTACATACGTATATATGAAAATTGACATATGCATTTAAATACATTATACACATGCACACAAATATAGATGATCAATTCATATTAGTTTATGCTTTTAAGTTATTCTTGGGAAAAATAATGTCATAAACAGTATTTTCAAAAGGAGTTTAAGGTGATCAGCACTGTTTTTAGGTAGAACATTTAGTTAAACCTTTAGGTACTGGAGTAATTTTTAATTTATTGATAACTGAGTTCACATTTAGCTTATAAATAAATGCAGATTATGCTGCCATTTTTATTCATAATTACTGAACTGTGCTCCATATCCAGTTTTTAGCAAAGGGAGTTAGGTCTTCATTAAATCAAAGTCCAAGATGCAAACATAAAACCCAAAAAAACCTCAATGCACTATCAGCCTATTAAACTTTGACACATTTCAAAACCATACAAGTGCATGTTAAGTCTAGAAAAGCCTATTACGTGGTATAGTTCGCTGTGAAAACAACATATTTAATGAACTCTACTTAGAGAAAAAAAATCTGTACATTATTTTTGCTTAAAGTAAAGAATTGGAAATGTTAGTATCTCAGTTTTCTGGTTTTGAAAAGAAAACAAAATGTAACAACAGTTTCAAAGAGAAAATCAATCACAATACACAATAGGCCTGGATAATCCCAAAGGAAAAAAGCCCAATCAAACCCACAAACCAAACCAACAAAAAAATCCTGACCACTTTAATTAAGAAATGAAAACAATTTTATCTGTCATAAAATAAGCACTTACAAATAGTTCTGCAAAAAAGTAAATATTAAAATAGTGTATGGCAAGCAGGAAAGCTATCTCAGAGCTGCTATATAAACAGTTTATAGGAGCAGATAATGTTTATCCATGGTGTTATAAAATAGAATGATAATTCTATAGAAAAAATACATTTACAGTGTAACACAGTTCTACTGCATGTGTAAAAATGCATTGAGATATGTAACATAAATCAATCACAGGCACTTTCCATTATCTCCAAACTCTATAAATGCTTGTAAGTTTTTAGTTCCAGGCAGCAAGAGATATGTATTAACAACGAATTTTATTGTTCAATCTCCAGCATTCACTAGACCTTTTGGACTGCCATTTAGCATGGAGATCTGTTGTGGAAATTGCACTGTTCATTTCATCTGTTATGGCCACGTGGGACCTTAAAACAAATGAACAGAAATTGTCTTTTTCTGCAGGAGGTCACAAGCTGCAGGTAGACCGAGGACAAAGTAGACAGGGGATAATCATTTAAAAGCATGCTACCATTAAGTGTAAGTGATAATAACAGTATATGAGGTAGAGTTTCAAAATATCCATGTCGATTTCAAATGGATGAATAGCAGTATGTCTTTTGGGTGATAAATTATATGGAAATCTAACTGAAGATAAAAAGAGCTTCCAAACTCTAATAGAGAAAAGTCTTGGAAAAGTCTGAAAAAACAAAATACAAGGAGATATCAGTCTACAGTAAAGGCAGAGAGCACCAACCAGAGACATATTTTTGCTAAACTTACAATTGAAACATGCTTAAATTGAACCAGACAAATGGAGCACACATCTGACAGCAGTGAAAACATGGAATACTACCTCCAATAAATCTACTTAAGCAGTTACAAAGAAGATCGAGGGAAGAAAAGCAGGTTCTGATCCAAAGTTATCTTTGTCAATGACTGGTAATGGTAACTGAAATGCTTCTATCTGCCTTGAGAAGCTAAATAAGCTTGAATCCTATACTGCTTATGTCCATCTCTGTAAGTAATAATTCATAATAGTCTACTTTGTCACCAGCTGTGCACAATTATGTAAGAAATGATGAAAATCATAGGGAATATTTGAATTCATGTTCACTATCTCAAGGGCCACCATCTCTAAAACGTTTTATTAGATCAACACATACAGCAGCAGTTACAAAACTATTGTGTTGCTCACATCAAGCATAAAGATGGGTGCTTGGGTCTAAACCCAGACTTTGCAAACTGATTATCATGCATCATATATGGTCTTGTAGAAGATAATCACATTATTTTAAGTGACTGCAGAATATGTAATAAAGTATCTAACTTCTAGACTTTTTGGTAGAAGTATCACAAGCACATTTGTACATCTATCTGTGAGAAAAAATTCTAAGCCCTAGCAATGAGTTTACAGTATAAGGGAATATCTGCTATTCTGAAAGAAGAAAATTCAAATCTCATGTATTTTCCATCTGGGAGATTTCTAATACACCTTTCAGTCCTGTATAAAAGCAGCTTCAGCTTCACCATCAACCTGTTCAGGAAGGCAATGTAATTTGGCTTAATAGGTACTTTCATTTTAAGCATTGCAGCATGCAGTTTCTTTGTTTCACATTAACAAAATGGTGTCTGTTATTTGGAAATAAACTCAATCCTAGTACTATTCCAGTATTCACAAAAGAAATAGGTTTTTCTTTCTTTCAGACATTAACTGAGCTAGAACCAAGTAGATATATAAAATTGTGTTTTTGTCTTCTTTGTCAACATTCTTTTTCCTTCAGTAAGTGTATAAAACATACTAAGGTTTAAAGTATGATATTATAATCAGATTAAATCAGCAAAGCATGATAAGGCACCCACCTATGAAAGTACAGAGCTCTGTATAACTTTTTTTAGCCTGCTTCCAGTGTGGCCTGGTTCACGTATTTGTACATTATAATTTAAACCAGAAAGTGTACATGTATATTGTACACTTTAATTTAAATATACATGTATATTTAAAATCCTCTGAAGTCATTATATTGACAGGTGTGGAACATTATCGTAGCAATGTATGAAAAATAATGGTGTTTCTATCTTTTGGTTTTCTTGCTTTTAACTTATTATATACTCTCTCTGTTTTTATGTCGTTAACCACTTAAAATAATTTATGAGGTAAACCCCATTGTACTAGCTGGAGGAAGCACAAGTTGTCAAGTTGACTACTGAGTATTTGTTAAGTAAATACAAATGATGGTAAATCATTAGTCCAGTGCAGAGAGTTTAGAACTTTGTAATCCAGAAATTATTGATGTCCGCCTGCACACCTGGACCTGTGTCCCTAGTGCCTGTGCTGCAATGGAAAAAAGCCAGTGCCCTGATGCAATGGAAGATGGGAGAAGTTGAGCCTTTTCCCTGTGCTTTCTGCCTGGGTTTTGTGCCTGGAATAGTCATTTGCACCTTGGCTAGGGCAGCTTGCAATACTCGGGCTCACCAAGCAGAGCCTGAGCTTGTGGGAGATTGGGATCCACCAGGATCCTGCTGTGTTCTGTGCTGTAGGAAACATGGCCATGGCAGTTCAGTTCATGTATGTAAATCTGGGTGCTGTCTGCTCCTCTTGATTGTACTTGGTGCTGAAGAGAAGGCAGAAGTCAAAAGCCATTGATGCAGTTGAAAGAAAAAAAGAAAAAGAAAGAAAGAAAGA
>NW_010576341.1:0-10379 GCF_000687285.1 Phaethon lepturus | reverse complement strand
CTGTGATTCTGTGATTCTGTGATTCCTCTACAAAGAAGGGCAAGGAGGCACATAAGGCCAGAAAAATTTTACATAATGCTTAAGCTTCACGTAGTTATTTTAAAGGATTTTCCTAGGGAGAATTGGACTTATTAGACCATTCTGCCTCTTTGTGTATCTGCGCCCTCTTTTCTTAGCTGCTCCCATTAACTTTTGAAATTACTGTCCAATGTCAATCCGACCCAAGAGGGAGAGAAGTCTCAAAGATACTGGTACCTTTAAGATATGTGAAAACATGTGGCTGGGCAGAAGAGGGAGAGCCAGTTAATAATCCCCTCTTTCCCACCTCTTCTTCCAAAGGAAGAGGCTAAAAACCTGTCCTTCTGTTGTCAAACAGAAAAAACATGTTTTGAAATCTACTGGAAACCAAACTTCAACGTTTCTGCTACTCAGATGGCTACTTTTATTTTTCAGTTAGTTACATTCTGGCCAAAGAAACAGCTGGGTACAAAGACATATTTTTATAATTCACCTGCAGTTGTACAACTGAGGTAAAACACATTAAGCTGAAGTCAGCAGCAGCACACGCATGCTTGTCATTAAGAATAGGGGTAAATGCTTTGAGAGGATGGACCTGTTGGGTCAGGTTCAGTTTTATAGAGATGCTTCCAGTCCGGATTCTCTTTACCCTTTCTCAACAGTGGTAATCTTTTTCATCTCTACAGGATGTAATGACTGGACAGCATGAAAGGAAATAGAAAGTCTGGAAATCTCATTTCTTCTTGATTTAAATCACAAGCTAAAAGGCACTTGGAGAAAAAATGTATCCTTGGGCACAAGGAGTGCAGATTTACCACATTACTTTTTTTTAATAGCACATTTTATTCCTTTTTGTACTTTTTTCCTCTCTTTCATTGTAAAGCTTAGATCATATTCCTATATTCTTCTGATTCTCCTTTGTTTCTAGGTTTCTGTTTTAACCCATCTCATTCTGTCTTCCCAATTTGCCTGATGAATTCTTTCACATTTATTTTGAGGTTTCTGGGAAAAAAAGAGAAAACAGAAGAAAGTAAAAGCCCAAGAAACTCAGAAAAAACCCAAGTTTTCTTGTAACTATTTGATGTTGCTGTGTTTTACTCTACTTTCAGTACAGTGGCAAATACATATGTGCAGCAAGCTGTCTCCAAGAATTATGTACTAGAATTAGTTTGGATTGTTCACTGGAACAATTTGCTGTAACTTTGTCATTCTCTGTTAATACTGTGTTGATATTTGTTCATATTGAGTCTAAATAAACAACTTGCTGCCTCACAAGCTTTCAGCAAACTTACCTGGCATCATTTGATTGGTCCTTCAAGCCTGAGAAATGCTTCTTGTTATTATACACCACCTTTTCTGTCTAGACTGAAGAAACGGAGTTGACATCCCATTTAAATATGCTGTCTGTCTATCCAATCAGCCATCAGCTATATTGCAATATCACGATACCATGCTAAAACAGAATGTGTAGCTGCTGTTGGCTGTTTAATTAGTATTTGCTGATAAATGTTTGTAAAATGTAAGAAATTATTATTATTATCATTGTCATTATCATCATCATCTTCATTATTATTATTATTATATGTGCATAACAACATGTTACTTTGTGCACCAGCAGAAGTACTCTCCTTAAGGAAAACTTTTTTAAGGAAAACTGTTCCTCATAAGGAAATTGACTGATATGTTGCATTTTATTATTTCAGTGGGTTTTTTTCTTTCACCCAAGACCACTCCTCAGACTTAAAAAACCCCATAAAATCCAAGGGATAAGATCTTTGCTTAACAGATAAAAAAGAGGCTTTCTCTAGCCAAGATATTTGTTACAGGGGTAATTAAAAAATGTGTCAAATGCCTCTCTTATTTTATGACCGATAAACTCAATCATTTTTATTTTGCTGTGCTAGAGAAAGTCTTCTAGAGAAGGGCTCGTGTTAAACATGGGAGATGACAAAATTCCAGGCAAATTTGAAGGCAATTTCTGGGTGAAATGGCTGCTTATAACATGGAACATTATTAACCTAAGCAGCTAATGGGCTCACAACTTACCCGCTGGCTAAATCTAACATTTGTAAGGTCAGTGGATGCCTAACATTCATATCTAGCTGGTGGATAATTGTAGGGAAGTTATATGTATTTTGGGTTTTGCAAAATAAAACATACAACCACCCAGTATTAGCAGACCTTAAATGAATTTCACAGTTAACTTAAATACTGATTAGTAATGCCAACATGACTGTATTCCTTATGCTAGAATGATAGTTTATCAAACAGACACAAAACTCTAATCCTCCAAATAAATAGAAATAATTTCTCACCTATTCAAACCAATATGGCACATAACTGTCATTCATTTATGAAGCATCATTAGACTAGTAACATCTGCAACTCAATTCACATATGCAAAGAATTAAATTATGCATTAAGGGAAATAGGTGGTGTAAAGAACTTATTCTGTCCACATAAATACAGTATAAATGCCATGGTAAAGACTTGTGGTAAAGATGCTTCAAGCTATTTCTTTAGTACATATTTTGGTCTCATGTATGTATAATGGAGATAGACCATTCTTAATAATAAATTAGATTTCTGTGGGCAAAGAGCAACAATATTATGTGAAGGGTTTTGAACACAGTCAATCAACTGCTTGTAAAAGGGTAAGCTGGTGTAAAGAAGAACCATGCTCTTTTGATTTTGAACTGAAGATATCTAACATTCAAGAAAAACTTATTACAGTAATTTCTGTAAGTTGGAAGTATTTCAGTCCAAAGAATCTGCCATGTTCAAAGTAGAAAACAAAGACAGATTTACCTTAAATTTTATTCCCCAAAAAAAGAAAAAATCCCAAAATATTTCACCTTCTCAGTCTTTTGGAACTGAGCTCAACTCATCACACTTGTTAAGCATCCATTAGTAATTAATTTTGTAATGCTGTATTACTGAAAGCAAGCAGCACTATATGTGAGTTCCTTTGATTTGATATCACAAGCAGCAGATGAGAATATTAGTACTTCACATCATAGAAGGTGAATCATTTGTTCACTGACCTTTTGTGCAGCTTAAATTGCACACATATGCGTTACGTTACTTTTTGTCAAGCCTAGTCACTGTAAAAATAATTCTTTTTATCAAATCTCTGAAATCATTAACACCTACAAGATTCAGATTAGATGTGTTAGATTTTTCTGAAATATTTGGCACTTGTCAAGGATTTTGAAATAAGACTGGAAACAGGCACGGGAATAAAATTATTTTTTGCTTGCTTGTCCGGATGGTTGGTTTCTATGACTGAGTCAGAATGAGTTTGTTCTTTAAGCATGGAAGTAGTTGTGTTAGCTTCAGCACTCGAAGTTGTGTGCTGAATCAAACAGCCCACATTCAAGCAATATATATTCATGCAAAATTGGAGGAAAAAAGACCTATATAACCACGCCCCCAACAGTGTAAAATGCTTGAATTTAAAATAAATCATGGTGACTTTGATCAATACTGTTCACAGCTGTTTGAGAACCAAGCATTCAATATCCAGTTGTCAAATAGATAAAGGATTTGGTGTCCACACTGAAGTTTGATAGTCAGCAAACAAAATTAACGGGGGGAGGCACCATGGGTGCCCACCCACAGCCAAACTTTAACTATGTCTGGACTCAGGAAATGGCGAGGTTCCTACTTCTGTTCATTTAGCTGTTTTGCCAAGAAGTCAGTTTGTTTTTATGTTGGGCTGATCCCCGTGGCAGCAGAAGTGCGCCAAGGATGAAGGCATTTGAAAAATCCTCTCTCACTCTCAGTAGTGGTGTTCCTTACTGAAATTGGAATTACATTCAAGAAAATGGCAGAAAGACCCTTTCACCTCTTTATGTTGGTGGCTTGAGTCCCGCTGGGTTAGTGGAGAAATACGGTGACGCACATGTAAAATGGTTTGGCAACTGGCAGTTCATTGTCAAGCAGATAAGGACCCCCCTACAAAGTCACATCTCCTTTCTCAACTGCTACTTCTCGCAATGAGGCAAATAATTTCTCATCCTAGTATAAGCTCTGCTGAAACAGGCTCATGATATATTGCCATAGCAGTAGTCTGCTGATTCCGTTAGGCTTGGTGCGTGTATTAATAGGACTTTAAAGGTCTTAGGCCCATTGATAAGCTGCCATTCATGGGTGAAAAAAAAAAAGCTCTGAAATAGAACCTGTTAAATGAGTCAGTTATAACTGTTCTTGTGCCTTGAAATGTTTAAATTAACTTCCTAAACACCTTGAAAACACTGTTCTGGATAGGGAGTGATAGAACTTGGTAGTACTTGCATATTACATGATGTTATATTGCTCCAAGCATTTTCTTTGATTACCAAAGCACATGCTGAAAAGTAACAACTGCTCAGGTCTAGCAGCATGCACTTGTTTTCTCTCCTTTCAGGCTGATCACAAAAGAATTACTATTGGTTGCATAATTTCACAGAACCTTTGTTTGGATTTCACTGGGAAACTCCTGATGAAATTGGTTTGGCTGATGCAGAGCAGGAAGTTTGACAAGTACTGCACGTGTAGTTAGTACCTTTTTACACTGTCGGGAATCAGTAACTGGCAGCATGCTTTGCAATGGAAAAACATGTCTTTAAGGACATAGTACAGTGCTGGTGGTATTGTACGGCCTCATTTGCTGCCCTAGCCTGACTTTTCCTCGAAGTAGTCTGACCCATACCTTTTTGATTTTTTACAGAATATACTTACATTCTTTTAACAGCCCTAAAGAGCTGGTATTGTATTGTATAAAAGGAACTGGCAGAAAAAAGCAGCAGTGTATTACACAGGACCACCTCTTGAAATCCTGCTTACATACAGGAAGAACATAATTTTTTTACAGGCATAAAGAACATGTCACACTACTTCTGAGTATGAATTATTACCCGTGCATAAACTACCCACTGTGACACAGAACTATTACTTAACACTTCACATCAGTTAATGTATGATCTTATGTATGTGAAAAAAATTACTTAAAACATTCACCTAATAATCACCAATTGGTACACTGATAACTTTTGTGTTCAAATCTGGAAGGGCTTTTCCAGGCAGCAAATATTTCATTGCATCACTGGAGCTTGATATCTGTGAAGGAAAAATAAGAATATTATCATAATTGAACTGCAAGACTTATACAAGCAAAATGTGCAATTAATATGTTACCCATGTATTAATGTGTAAAGCTCAAGGAGATGTGGAGGAGTTGGAAGACTTCATACACGACACAGCTGTATGGTTGTTACTACTGAGATTTCGTAGTAGGACTGACACGATCGAAATACTGAAATTATTGGTAGAGAGCTATTTACAAATTGGTAAAAGGGACAGTGGTGGTATATTGTTGATTTTATCCAATTTATTGACAGCTTGGAGGTCAGGTTATCGAGTCTGGAAAATGGTAGAAAACCTTTTAAAGAAACTCAGTCAATTCAGATTTAAGACCCAGCTCATATCTTCTTTAAGACAGCAAAAGAAAAAGGTTATTATCCAGGAGAAGTGCAGTTATGAAGAGGCATCCTAGAGAATTTGAACTGCCACCACCGCTAATATGGCTTTGGGTTTTCTATAGTTCCCAGCAGTTCCACTTCCTCTACCACCAAAGTAATGCAAAAAAGTGACCAATGCTGTGTGACAGTTTATTATGGTAATGTTGGCACAAATTTAATCACTAAATTAGCAGTAAGTGCCTGCAAATTATTAATGACTTGCTAATGTCTTCTGTGCAGATTGGACACATACCCATCTATTAATTTATGTAATTAATGTTATGGAATGGAATCGCCAGTGTTCCCAAGAAGAAATTATTATTGCAGGGAGACATTTCTAGAAAAGTGTAAATAAAACATAGTTATGTTATGAAATTCTAAAACTGAAAAAGAAAAAAAAAAGAAGCTCACATTCTTTACTTTTGAAAAAACTGGCTACTTCCATCAAATGCAACTTATTAAACCAACAGATGTTTGAAGGATGTGTGCAGTTCAAAATCTGATCAAGAAAATATTTCAGGATAAGCTACTCTTGCTACTCTTCTGTATGTTAGGGTGACTTACCTTTTTCTACCAATTTTATTTTTCATTTGATGATTATTTTTAACCAAAGTTTTTTAAAGAGTCCACTTCCCAGGGGGGGAAAAAGAAGCATTTTTTTGTAATAAAAGGTAGGAGAGAGAATCTTACTCAAAAAACAGCTAGGGAACAGAGGGAGGCAGTCATGCAGGCAGTATTGTCCCCTGGGAACATGGCTTAGAGATGATGGGAACTATGGGGCAGCTAAGTTATAGCTTCTGCATGGACCAAACATGCAATTTCCAGTTTCTGGAGCAATAGGGGTGGGGGAAAACCGTTAGTTTTGGGGAAAACTTACAATCTTTTATTTTACATTTTCATTAGAAATACTAGTGAGAAAAAATCCCCAAACATCTTTCTACACTTACATCTAGGAAATTATATGCTAGATACAATATATGCCATATATTCTAGTAGGTACCAAATATGCAGCTAGTCTCCTAGAAATTATATTTAGCGTCACAAAAGGATCATTACTAACTACAACTTGGAAACACATTAATTTCCAGAGCCTGGGAAGAACAAGAAAAATAATATGGGAATGCTGGAAAATCATGTAAAGGAAGCTAGTTGCTCAAGTGTTGCCTCCCAGTAACACCACCTGGGAGGCATTTTCCATTCAGAGAAGTTTATTTTTTTGTTGTTAGGGAACACCAATAACTGCATACAGAACACCACCTAAAAGTAAGTGAAATCAGTCTTGGAGTCCCATGGGCCTTGCTGGGTGGAGGTAGGGTGGGGGGAAGGTAAACATCAATGAATTAAATCAACTGTGTCCTGAGGGGGTGTCGAGGGTGGGGGTGCTGCATCCCGCGCTCTCCTTCCCACAACCTTCAATAATAACCATCTCCTGTCATAACAAAACCAAGCGGATGAGTCATGACTCTGTGTAGACATTTTGCCCTGCTTAGCCACAACTCAGCAAATCCCAACCGATGGCAATTTATAGCACATACGCTGTTAGCCTGCATAAGAACAAAGGAAATAAATGAGTGGCTTGGATATGTGCCCAACTCCGGATAGTGCATACATTAGGGCAGAGGCAACCTACTTAGTCATCTCTTCATGCTTCCCGCCTTGGCTGGTGATTTGCACATGCAAATGTTATGGCTGATTTGAAAACCTCCCAAAGCTTTGTTTTGAGTGTTTTCTAAGTCAGATCACTGGGATAACACTCTGTAACAAAATTAATTCAAAGTATATTTTCCTGAAAAGTCATGAGACAAGCCTTCTTCTTCCTTCACACCTCAAAAATCATTCTCAGCATTTGATGGGATATGTAATGGGACAAAAACACACTGTGATGAAGAAACTAGTACAGACTACAAAATTCTGTGGCTACCACTTAGGAGGATCAGATCTGTGTCTGATTTGTTATCAATACTGAGGAAAGAAGAAATTCAGCCCACTTTAAATGGTCCATGCTATGTAACATAGCACATAGGTCAATACATACTTTGTAAATTGCAAATGATACAGATGAAGAACCAAAACAAACAAACAATCCTTGTGTGAATTTGCAAGAGGAAACCCAATGGCTGTAGGGGGTCTCAGTCCAAAGCAGGGAAGAGGGGACCACTGAGCCACAATAAGGCCTTAGTATGACTTCGCTTATATTTCATAACAAATATAACAAATAGGTTTAGTATAGTCTATGGTGAAAGGCTAATACACTAATATACCATTGGCTCAGCCTAACTATAAAGCCTTATTATATTTGTAAGATCACAATGAAATTTCTGACATGCATTGTCATGAAGAGGTTTAGCGTCCTGCTCATTTAACATGACTTCCAGAACTTAGGACAAAAAGTGCAATAATGGCATGGTTAGGATGCCTACAGCAATGATGAAAACAGTGGTCATCTCTGAGCCCGCGTCAGGGAATGGACTCCCCTGGAGAAGAGCTGCGGGATGAAGGAGGATGCTGTGACTGGTTACTTTGGCTCAGCAAGTGACTCAGTAATGATGAATCTGTCCAGAAAATGGAGGAAATGAAGCCCAGAGGGCCACAGGTTATCATGTTGCAAACAGCTAAACAGACAGCCCAAGGATGACAAGGGTCTGGTCAGCAGAAGAGGGCCAGCATTGATGACACCTGGTCATGAGCATCAGCTGCTATGGTGGCTGTCCTCTTTTCCAGATCACCCTGACTGCATGTGACGCCTTGAGACCCAGTGCTATCAATGTGGATGCTCAGGGACAAAAGCAGGGTCTTGCAGACCTGGAGAATCCAAGGATTTAGGAGCAGCCATCATAACCATAGCATTGTAGTGCTAACTCTTCTATGACTGCATGCTGCTAAGCTTGTTGTAGCTACCCACCGCCATCATCACAGTTATCTCATAGTTACCTTATAGTTGAATATTGCTAAACCATAACTGTAACCACTATTGTCATGCTTGCATTATCATATTTCTATATTACAGTTGTATAAACTATCATGCTGCACATGCTACTAAACATCATTATACAGACCTGGCATAGTCACAGTCTCTTTTCTTGCTGGGTAATACCTCTGCGTGCTCCTGCCTCCCTGCCACCAGAGCTCGTCTTGCTACCCCTACAACATAGTTAATTTCCAGGACAAGCAGTGTAAAGATTTCTGCCTGTGCCTCCTCCACCTACCCTTAAAGGCACCTGTAAATTATGTCCCCTTTACTGTGTCAGCATGTGCGGTGACATTTCAACATGCCAGAGTGGGCAGACGGTTTGTAAACAAGGTCTGCCTTTCCAAAATGCCCCACGTGGTCTAAAAAGGAGATGTAATCCCATAAAATTAAAAAAAATTTAAAAAACTATGAAGTGAAAAGACTAATAGAAGAAGGTGTGCTGTGAATACCAGGGATGGACCTGCATGGTTAACATGCCTTGTTTCATGGCATGTTAAATTTACCAATTAATTATAAATAACTGGAGAAACTGTTTTGATGGAGGAGTTGCAAATACTGACATGAACACAACGCTGAAATGCCTCTTTTCTGGAGAGGTGTGTTATTTGCTCTAATCTATGAAAAGAGCCTCTTGATGCTTAAAGCTAACTTAAAAATTAGAAATAATATAGAAAATTTTCTCTGTGTTGGGTAGAATTTTTAACAGTCCCAGTGACTTGACTAAATGACTCTTAGCCCAACTATTTTCTGGCGTAGCTATTTGGAGCTAATACACTGGCCTTGTAGTGTAGCTCACTGAGTAACAGACTGGGACTTTTTTACACCAATGTAGAGTTCTGACTCCAGCAACCAAATTGTCTTTGCTGAGTTTTCTACTTGCCTGAGAGTCATTAAATCCCAAGGACATCCGGATGAAACCATTTCCATTCCAGTAATGACACTGATCAGAAGGGACGGGATGAGTAAAGCTAACCACAGACTGTTTCACAGAGTAATGCCAACATCTGAATTGTTCCACAACCAAATCTGTGACACTTGGCATGAAATTTTGATTCCATCATCAACATGATAATGGAGTAGTGAGGTGTTGAAAATACAAGTAACACCTCATTCTCTGTCTTTCATAAAGAAGAGACAATCTGACATTTGGGGATGCTCTCCTTTCCTCTTAAATGATATAGGAAAGGAGCAAAATTTCTTGACAGTTTTGGGTGCTTGAGAAAAATCTATCTCATCGCCATCACGGAAAACCCTTGACTTAGCAAGTGTTCCTTTGCATTTCTCCATGGCAAATAAGATGTCATATTAACAGTTAAGTAGTCTCTCCAGTTCCTCAGAGAACACTGAAGGACTCAGTTAAACTTCATGTAGAATTTCCTGCATGCTTACGGCTTTTACCCTTCTTGTAAACAACACAAAAATTAAGACAAAAATAATGGTGCACCAGATGCTGCAGTTGAAATTCCTGCCTGAAGAATTCTCACCCAGAGATAAAGGAAGCTAAAAATGAATACAAAGGAATCTAGAAAATACAAAACAGAACAGCACTCTGCCTACAGCAGAAAAAAAGGGGAGGGGAAAAAAAAAGAGGGAAAGATTCTGAGCCATCTGGAGCTGGATATTATGTCTACTCATGCCAGACAGATTAAAAAAGTGAATCAAACCACAAACATTTTAGGTATAATTACTGTTTCATCTTGCAAATATGTTTGCATGCTCAGAACTCATTTAGTCTTTACCATGAACACCAGCACCCTTAAGAAAAGGCCCAGCTCCTGACCTGTATCCGAGCTGTTTGCTACAGTGAGGGAAAGGAGGCTTGGCGTTATGATCAGCAGCTGCAAAACAGAGGGTGGCTTCACCGAATCACAGAATCACTAGGTTGGAAA
>NW_010576340.1:0-9472 GCF_000687285.1 Phaethon lepturus | reverse complement strand
TCCTGCTGGCCACACTATTCCTGATACAGGTTAGGATGCTGTTGGCCTTCTTGGCCAACAGTAGGGGTGGGGCAGAAGACAGTAGGGATGCGGCATGGATCTGCATCGTGATGTTCACATTTGACCTGTCCAATTTGACCTGTCCAACTGATCTTTCGATCCTGAGCTCTTAGACTGTTTTGTGTAGCAGCTGGGGATCCTAAGCAAACAGAAGATCCCGAAGGTACAGATAGACACTTCTGCCATGGTGACAGATGGAAATGATGACTCAAAAAGTGCTATAGATTGAGACTTGGCTTCATACAGGTTTATGAAACTATATGCCTTTCATGAGGTCTCTGTTTTCACTGCTGAGTTTTTGTTCAGCTCTGGCCTGCTGCTCCAGACAGGTGCTATGTCATCGCACTGTTACAGTGGGACCCATGATTCTAGTGCAAGAAAATGTTTTTTTATCTCCATTCCCTTCATTTTTTGTAGGATTGCCAGAATGAGAAAAATTGTTATGCTCCATTTGGTCTTTCTGAAACATGTATTGTTTGGAGCTCTGGTGGTGCTAACATGGCATTTCTGACTGTTCCAGCTTTCACCTCTGGGCAGGATTATTCATGTTTCTGCTTTTTTGGAAGGGAGTCCATCCTCCACTCCAGGAGAATGTTCTACTCCTTAATGAGCTGCTGATAAGAGGCTTCAGATCTGCATTATTTCTGGTCTGCAGTTTGGATTTGACTGTTCCCAGTCAGGAGGGAATCTTGATTTACCATGGCTTTGTCTCTGGAAGTTCCTGTAAGTAGTAACGATTATAAGGACTCACAAGCCAAATAAATGTACTTTGCTAGTCTTGCTTTCTGCAAAATTTGTGAGCAGCTAAAGGAAAGTACAGAAATGAAATAGCATTTTTTTTTTGCTATAGGGAGGGGAAGCTTTTTAATGACGGGATGCTATAAGTATAGAGGACATTTATTTAAGACTGAATAGAAATGTTTTCCTACATACCAAATACCCATAGAGGAAGCTCAGTTCTGATAGGGTTTTTCAAATTGAGTTCTGCATCTGGGAATTGGGTGGTGAAGAAAACAGAAGGGAGGAGAGAAAGAGAAAGTGAAAAGGAGGCTAATTAAATAATTATTTCAATGAGGCCAGCTTGGTAACAAGCTCCAGATGTTTGGGATTCCATGGACAGTCTCTGAACTGGAAAAGCAATGGTGGGTGTATATATGTTTGTTTACTTCTCCCACCCTAAGCCTGACTACTGCTTTCTCTAAAAGCCAATGAAGAACAGGCTTCTCCTAAAATACCCCTTGGACTTCGCCTCTTAACTCCAGATTTTGATCTGAGTTACTCTAGGCCAATGTAGCCCACGAAGGCAGTGGCAATAATCCAGGTATATTATGGCATAATTGAAAACACAGCTTGGCCTTCACGCTGCAAATAGTCTGTTCACAATGAAACAACAAATGAGTGCATGAGCCCATACTCTCAGCTAGCTGGGGCTGGATTCTGATCTTTGAATCTCTGTTGAAGAGGTACAAATCCAAAGCAGAACATGAACATACAGCAAATTATAGCAGTTGTAACCCTGGCTGATTAATGGATTTACTCAAGGTGGACAACCATATGAATAACAAAGAAGTTTGACAATGTACCTGACTATTTTCAAATTGCCCAATTTAGAAATAAACATATTCTGTGACGTTTCTGTCTCTGATGTGATGAAAAACGCTACAGGGTGTCATCTCTTTAGGTCTCTTTTTCAATTCTGTTACTTCAGGGGGGCAAAAAACCTTGGGATCTGCTCATGGCTTATATAGAAGGAGTGCGTTAATTCTCAGTGGCCTGTTCCTCTTCTGGAAGATACCACTTTGTGGACAGCAAAATACTTTGCAAAAATGTGTCAGTTCTGAAAAGTATATTTTTCAGTTGCCATGAGAAGAAGAATCTGTGGGAACAGTGTCAGTATGTCCAGACCTTCTTTTTAATTATTATTATTTTTAATGATGAAATAACTTGAATTCTGTTATTTTAACTTAAGCATTAAAACAAATCACTTTGAGAGAGATGAAAGGTCTCATTTTTGTGAAATTTCTTTTTTTGGGGGGGTGTTTTGTTGTTGCTTTGACCAGCAACAAGCTACCCCACACGCCCTGCTGGCAGTGGAATTTCTTTTGAAGCACATCCAGTGATTTGTGTTTGTTCTTTGGAAAAAAAATTGTATCAGTGGGTTTGTGGAGACTGGTAGCAATACCACTCCCGTGCAGCACCAAAACTTATTAAATACTCCAAGCTGCATTCAGTCTCACACAGGGATGTCTCTAAACCTCTACCACCTGGTTTCCAAGATGGTGAACATCATACACATTACATGGCACTGGGAATCTATGATACTAGGCAAATTTCTCATACCATTGCTAATCTCATTTCCGTTTAGATACTTCCAGATGCTACCAAAAATCCACATAGTTCCCAGTAAGAGGAGAAAACGAAGTGGGAGAGATGACTGTCTGATTTAGTAACAAGTAAAGTTACTGTCCTGAAGTAACAAGGACAGTAAGCGGTTAAGAGTATGAGACTGAGATTTCAGACAGTAATTTAACCACACCATAATGAAAGCATCCTCTGTGGGCTTTTCCAGTTCTGGGTGTCATTTTGTCCTGTGTTTTTAGCCTTACCTTCTTTCTCCTTCTCCCACAACCTGCAAGAATGAAAGTGATTCCTCTCTGACCAGCAGAAGGGTTCAGCCCCTAACGCGCATCAGGCTGCAGAAGGAGAGGTGCACTGACGATGTTCGGTCCTGATAATATTCAGTCTGGAAACCTTCCAAAACACCTCTGAAGGTAGTTGTCCTTTGCTAGGCTGAAAACTGAGGAAAGGTGGCATAAACACCAGAGTTGCCAGCTGAACTGTGCTGCACAATGATTCAACCCGTTATTACTTGATGCATATTATTATTAGCATTTTCTGTGATTCATGCAATGAATCCAGCCAAGAGGATGTACTGGAGGAAGCAGTATTGCACTGTCAGGTGGAAAGACGAGTTTACTTTTTTCTCATCTTGAAATCATATGATTCTTTATCACCTTCCCCTTGGCCTAGTTCACGGTTTATGGGAGAGAATTTGGCTAGAAGTCTGTGAATCTTTGCTGCTCTCAGCATTGCTACCTACATCTATTTTCTAATCCTCTGTTTGTTGATGTGTACTTTAAGCACAGATTTATCCCATGCTAGAGGAAGCTGTAATGACAGCTGCTTTTTCCCTTTTTCTCTTTGTCCTGGCCATAATATGACCAAAAATACTTAGGTTCTTAAATGCTTCCCCTTTTACTGGCTTATGGTGAAAGTAATTACAAATAAAATGTAATTTGAAGATGCATCCGTAGCACTATCTAAAAGGACACAGGCAAGTCAGATCCTCATGGAGTATGTATTGTCATGGTTTCCACTATCATGGAAATACCATCAGTCTACACCTGGAAATATTTTTCCTTCTTATTGCGTCACTGTACAAGTCACTGCACCTCTCCCTGTTTCTCCTGCTTCTGTTGTTACTCACTTACAAAAGAGGGTGTTTTGCTGAAAAATGTGGTTTCTTCCTTTGTATTTGTGTACAGGTTCAGAGGACTTTGGATTCCGTTGGGGTCTCTGGACACTGACATAAATTGCATAGGTACTTGTAATACTAAATATGTTTGGGGTAAGAAGATTTCCACCAGAAAGATCCTCCAGCCAGAAAAAGCAACTGCATGGCCCTGTCCTTTCTGTTTCCCAAAACAGCCACCTGGACAGATGTCTACTTCCCCACAGAAACACTACTTCAGTTGGGGACCCTGCAAGAGAAAACTGAGTTGCTCTTTGGTGCTGAAAATGTCAGTGAAACAAATGGCAAAAAGTGGTATTTTCTCTTCTTGCTTTGAGAATGTTGTGGTTGTCTCTCTGGACATGATGCCTTTCTCTGGCAGAGAAAAGAGTAGGAAAAAAACAAGCTTAGAAGAATGATATTTTCTCATTTTTGGATTATCTTTCACTAAAAGTTTGGTGGAAGAGTGCAGATCTGTTGACCACTGCATATCTCATTATCAGCAGATGGTTTCAGTTCTGAAGCTGTCAAATGTGAAAAGGCAGGCATGGGCTTATTATTATATACTGCAGATTTCCCAGGCTTATACCACTGCTATAAAAATTTTAATAAGAATGAACTGGAATCCCCCAGTGTCACATTCTGGACATGGTTTTTCCTTACCTAAGTCCTCTTCTCAGTAAATTTTAGATGCAAATCTTCAAAGTCCTAAGGAAAACAGTATAGGCCTCTAACTGGCTTTTGCTAGGTGGACCAAAGTGCTTGCTTTGCTCATGTCAGGAGGTTAACTTCTACCTCTGCAAAGTAGGGTTTAGAGTTTGGGGGCAGCAGTTGGCCAGAAAGCCCAAATGCCACTCCAGAGCTCTGCCAAGGTCCTGAGACTAGTCTTGCATCTAGAGGGAGAGACAGAAGCAATTCTCTCACCTCACTCCCCTCTTGCAGAAGGGATCTGGAAGGTTGACACACATGAAGGACAGTGGCAATGGGAAAAGACAGGAATGAGAGGATGAGAGGGCAGGAGACAACTCCAAAACCCAACAGCTTGTTCTCAACTCCCTCACGTCTCCTCCTCTCCCTCACCCATTCTACTCCTCCCTCATTTCCTCAAACCTTCAGCTCCACTGACTTGTCAAGCCTGCATGTCAACCCCCCCACCTGCCCCTTTGCCCCGAGAGCCAACGCTTGCCTTTACTGTCACACCGTGTTAGAGATCTCAGTGCCAGCGCTGGATGAGCTGCTTGCTCACAGAGCACCACGCAGTGATACAAGCTGGGCCCTGGAAGCTAAATAGCCATGTAAGCATGGCACCATGCCCAGGATAATTAGTGCTATGTCTCAGGGCTAATTGGGTTGGGCTGTTAACTGGTGAGAGGAAGGTGAATGACTTCTATTACCCAGCACATCTGTCTCCCTTCCCTTGTCCTGTTGCCGATCCCCACTCCCTGCTGAGGCTGTTAGGAAAACTCACCTGATGTCAACAGAGAAGAAACCAGCTACAGCACCAGCTGCCTGTAGTTATTTTTATTGTGCACAGAGCAAACACTTGTGAAAAATATAAACAGTAGAAAGTGTGACAGTAAAGCAGTTGGTCCTTTTATTTATTTATTTTTTTTATCTTGGCCTAAGAAACTTTTCAGAGGAAAAACCTGGAAAGGAAAGGCAAAGCAGCAAAGGAGTGGATGCCACAGAAGGGCGGAAAGCCTCCTGCCCGATTTTGGCACTGCTCTAAAGGTTTTATGAACAGGATTTGCGGACAAGAGGGAGGGTGTTGCAGGTGAGATGCATTCACAGAAGTTGTGAGAGAATTTGAAGGAGAATAGATGTGCTCTAAATTTATGCAAAAGAAGGAGGCAGAAGGAGAAGGAATAGCTCAGAGTGGTCTCTAAGTGCTGCTAAGTTCACAATGTTTTTCCTTGGGTGGGAAAGCAGAAGGCTTTATCCTGCCTTGGCTGTGTTCCTCAGGGCAAGGCCTGGTCTAGCTCCCCTTGAAGTCAATGGAGAAAATCCCATTGACGTCAGTAGGACTTGGGTTTGGGCCATAATTACTGGAAAGACCCGCAGTCTAAATGGAGAAATGTCTGCAGCCATACATAGCTCTATTCCAGGTTAAAAATAAAAAGAAAAAGCGTATTTCCAAGTTTAACATCCCCAGCACTGTAAATAGATGCTTCTTTCCCCCATCACAGATGCAGCAGTATTCAAATTGACTGTGGGTATCTTACGCAGCCAAATGGCTTGAGTTTTCCCCCAAGGCATAGAAATAAACATGAATACTTCATAAAAGCAAAATAGAAGAGGAAAAATAAAGAAGGAAACAAAGAAGAAGAAAAGAAGAAAAAGAAACCCTGGTAAGAAATCCTCTTGCTGCCCAGACAGCAAATTTACTGGAACATTTCATGAGCCCCGAGCTTCAGAAAAACACAAACACAAATACATTCTTTGCCTGGGAGAGATAAAAGTTTATTTCACTTTATTTTTTGAGAGCGAAGAGTTGAGGGAGTAGCTGCTGGAGGTCTGTACTCCTCCAAATGTAACATCTAAGAAGCAAGGAGCTGCAGCCTTGACTCCCAAACCTTGCTTTGGCTCTTCCGTGATGCTAAGAACATCTAAAACCAGCAAGTGAGGATCAGCAATGAAGATCAGCGCTTCTGCACGTTTGCTGCTGTCTTGACAAGTGCTGCATGCCAGCAGCCAGATGCTCAGCAGGGGCAAGTCGCGAGCATCCCTGCGCACTACGCTTCTCCTGCTCACAGCTCCCCTTCCAGACTTACACAGGCTCTCTCACCTGCTACCCCTGGGAAGCAAAAAACGCCCTAGATATCTCTCGATACTTAAAGTGTGTGGGCCCCAGATGAGGGACAATAACCCTGTGTTATCCCATACCTTGCAGTGAGGCAGGCCATGGTGTGACCCAAATAATAGACATAAGGGGGAAGCTGCTGGGTTATACACACTTACGCTGCGCTGTCCCACAGGGAAAACCCTGCCCTGCAATCACATCCTGGAAGGATATTTGCTGATGAAGCTAGCAAGTGGCTTCACATGGATTTGCTGGGGTTGCCTGGTGTTATTGTATTATGAAAAAGCACAAATTAATGGCAAGGCTGTTACTGCTGCTTGAAGCCAGGGTCTGTTTGTTTTGGTTTGTAGCTCCATTCACTTGGCCGAATAGTTTGATCCGTTGTTGCCTGTGGAGCTGTTTTGAATGTGTAACCACTAGTGTAACATCCTCTGGTTATTGTGAAACATTTGTGAAAACTTCTTTTATTAAACCATTGCTTAACAGGGAAACTAAAACACTCTTACTAATCATCTCATGCTCTCCTGTCCGTCTGTCTGTGGAAGGAAATCCCCTGGGATTTCCTCTCTAGCATGAGCTCATCATGAGCCCCCTTGAAAGCAAAGGCGCTTTTACTGTGGACTTTAGTAGGTTTTGGATCAGCCCCTGGAGAACAATTCCGACTTTTAAACCTGGCAGGAAGACAGCAGGTTTTGTCTGTCTGTCTGTGCCAGTGACTTGTGCATGCAGGCTGGTGTCTGCATCAGACCTGAGAGGAAACAGTAAATACACGGGGCCAGGTCTTTCCTTGGTCCACAGCATGGTATAGACCTTTTCTATATGGTGTAAAGTGGGTATAAACGTAATACCGAATGAGAATAGTTTACACACCGATTGTAGTGGTGCTGATAGAATTGCTACACCTGTAGATCTGGGGACAGTCACGCTGAGGAAATGTGAATTATAGAAGAGCAACTTACTGCTGCCAGTGCTTCTTACTGTTTGGTGCCTGCTCCCTTCCCAGACTTGTTCGGCTGGATCAGATAGAAGGTCTGTCTCTGTCTCTCACAGGAAAGCTTTTATTCTTTTATATGAACACACTACATGGTCCTTTCCCTGCTGTATCCAGTAATTGTCCAGTTAGTAGTCTGAGGGTTTACCAAACCTGGAAGTCTCTGGACCACCCCTGGATCTAACTTCTATGCACTTGTAAAAATCCTTTTCAAAGCCATTTATCCTTTCAGTCTCCACTGCATTACATGGCAATAAATTCCACATTTCCTGCCTTACAGGAGATAGATGAAAGCACACTTCTTTTTCTATTTTGTTCTTTATTTTAAAATTGCTGCCTTATCCACTTTGTGGGCTGTCTGAAATCACTGTGTTACTCACAGCTCCTCCACTATGTTATAGAGCAAATCCTTACCCTTTCCTCTTCATTGCATCATCCATTATTTTATAGGTGTCTATTACTTCTCCCCTACATTCATCTTTTTCCAAGCTGTCCTACTCTACTTAGACTCTAAGTATATTTCAGGCTCTTAACCATCCTTTTGATCAGCCCTTTGAGTCAGTTTCCACTTTCACAAAATAAAAATTGCATTAATTTTTCCACTGAAGGATGTCAGAGCGCTTAACAAACTTGGAAAAATCTGAATAGGTCTGATAAAGTAATCTTGTATGTGCTTTTATTAGTGTGGCTCCTGAGAAACTGCTATTACAACTGGATATGCACTGTTACTGACCCGATGGATGCTGGAATAGTGATTTGGAAATCTTCTGTCTGAGAAAAACTGAGGAATTTCTCTTATTCTTGCTTTCAGTCTTTATTTTAGGAAGCAATCAAAATGCTCCCAGCTGGGTGGATCTTTGTTTCCATCTTCCCTCTAGTGTTAGGCTATTTTAGTTATAACTATATCCTGATAAAACTTTAAAACTCATAAACTGTAGCTAGATAGGAAAATCATAGTCACAACAATATTTGGACATGTACTTTGACCTAGTGGGATCAGGTTAATTTGAGAAAAACACCCAAAGTGCAGCTAGTTAGGGATGCTTTTGATACAGAATGTTATGTGAGAAACCCAATGGAAGTCAGTAGATACAAATTAAAATTTGGGGAATATATGAATTATGGAAATCTATTAGTCACCTGAAACTTTACCTACTTCTTTGTCATAGCGAGAAATAAACTTTTGTATTCCTCCCCAGAAATTTTTAAAGTCAAGAACTGCAAACTGAAGGGCAGCATTTAAAGTATTTCTCCTCTCCTCGGAGGAAACCAAAGGGGTTAATAGCACAGCTGATTTTGTGAGGTATTTTGTAATTGCATACTGGATTTGTGTCAAAAGAGCTCAACTTCTGTTAAAGACCCCAAAGAGGCACCCACATTTCCTCATTTTGAAGAATTCTTCTTTTTTGTGCTTTGTTCGATTTTGAAACCCTGGCTGTAGCCCAGCTGGAACGTGCGGCTATGGGCTCTTTGAAATCCCAGCTCCCGCCTCCCTGGGTTCCCCCTGGAAGTCGCAGCATCGAATGTGATAGCAGTAGATACATCAAGAGCTGGGAGACCATGCTGTCAGGGAGAGTGATTATGAAATGAAAATTCCTGAGAAGAATTAGAAAATCACGTCTTCCCTTTAGACCCCTGCAGAACTCTTTTATTTTTTTCTCCTTTGGTATCCACGTACCTCATTTATCCAAACACCTCTGTTTACACAATAGCAGGATTTTTCCAATAGCTTTTGGCCTATTTCTCTTTCCTCATCTGACACCATAGTTCCAAGGAAGTTACTTGGAAAGGATTTATTTGAAGCTGACACAAGAGTCATGGTGACTCAGTATATTGAAAGGTCAGTGTCGTTAAAGCATTTCTGTTTTCACTTAGTCGAATATCACAGCACCTTCTGCAAACATATCCTAGCTAAAAAATTATATGTATCAGAAGAAAATGTACTGAAATGTGAATCTAATACGTATACTCTGATATTCTAATACATGTAACTAATATCCCAATGAGACACACCCGGGGGTGCTAAGGGAGCTGGCCAATGCAACCGTGACACCACCTGCAATTATCTTCAAAAGGTCTTGGTGACTGGGGGAGGTTCCTGAGGACTGGA
>NW_010576339.1:0-12045 GCF_000687285.1 Phaethon lepturus | reverse complement strand
TACAAAGTACAAAAATCACTGTCATACAGCAACTGTAGGATTCAAGATGACAATTGTCGAACGTGGAGCACTGTACCCAAACCACTTGAGTAGGGTTATCTATGAATACAGGCAGATTTCTCTTCCAGCAGAACATGGGTTCTCTTCCTAACTTTGCTTCCCATAGATGACGTCTGTCCTGAACGCTTAAGAAATTTCAAGTGGTTGGGAATCTGCTTTAATTGGACAGTTGGAATTCCCTTACATATGAGAATAAGTAATTGGTACAAAGCTAGCTGTGCTATATCTATACCATTACCCCTTTGCTTTCATCCTGTGGGTACATTGCCCTTTCATTTGAGTATCTGTTCTCACTGCTCAGCCTTTAAGCAGCTCTCAGGTGGGGAGAGATGGAAGGGGAGCAAAAGGTTGTCTGTGTCCTCACCATTGCGGGGCTGCAGAGATAGCTCAGACCTGGTTTGTGTGGACCTGCATGCTTCAGGAACTCTCAAGCTCCTTTGCAAGGCACTCTGAATTGCAGTAGAGTACTGTATTCACTTTAGCTGTCTATACTGTCAGTCACCAGATGATTCAATATAAAACTCTGTACAATTTATAAATTTTCTATAATGCACAGAAGAATGCTACCTGGAAAAAGTGTTATGCTGATGTTGAAAGAATGTTGAATTACTAAGTTGCTTTGCTTCCCTGTAGTATTTAGGCCATATGTGAGGTTGTATCTTTTTTTGGTTTAAAAAAATCTTACAAGAGAAAACTCTCTCCTCCCTTTTTTTAAAGGTGATGGGGAAGATAGCCGACCAGGGATGAGAGGTGGCCATCAGATGGTAATAGATGTTCAGACAGGTGAGTAGTTGCTAAATTTCTTAACTAATGTAATTACTTAATCGTATATTTTTCAGATAAAAATGCAAGTGTGGTTTTTATTTGGAGATTGTCTTAACTTAAGGTTTTGAGGAAAAAATGGCACTTTCTAATAGTTGGATTAAATACTCTGCTTTCTCTCTGAAACTGTACTCCAACTGCCTTTCTCACCCTCCTTTGCTATTAGTTCCCTGTTACACCTTAGTCATCTTAACTAAGAAACCAAGAACAATTGTTTTTAATTTTTTTGTCCCTCCTACCCCCTTTGAGCAGGGGTTTAGACAAGAGAAGAGAAATTAGGGATCATAATTTCCCTTCTCTGCTACATACTATGCTCTTTGGAATAGTGCTCAAGCAATAGGTCTTATGTGTTGAAACATTCCTTGTATTTTGGTTGGAGTGGCTTCTAACTTCCACAGTGTGCAAGAAAGTCCTGTTAAATATAATTTATTAGATGTTTTTTAAAAAAATGTTTCCTATACCAATTTAAAGAATGGTTCGGTCTCTGTTTCAAAGAGCCTGTGGAGAAAGAAAGGGGGGAACATAAGTAATGGTTCAGATGATTGTCGTACTCCATAATTTTCTGTATCTTAGTCTTGCTTTTATTTAATCAAATTTCTGTGGTATGTTCCTTACTAAAATGAGAATGCATCTGCCTGGGCCTTTGCTAAGCAAATGATTTGTATGAGTAATAAAACCGTTCTTAGGAAAAGAGAAACAAGACTGGCGTTGCAAGTAGCAAAGAGTGATTATAGGGTGGCATTGAGGGGAGCTGGCAAAAAAATTACCATGGCTGTATCTGTTGTGGTCATATGGATGGGGACTGAAGCATGTGACAGGATAGTACCTTCAAGAGTAATTTGCTAAGTCATAGTGAACAAGCAAAACTGCAGCAGTAGGTGCAGTCTTTGGCTCTTACTCAGAGTGTAGTTACTGTTCGAGAGGAAGCACTTGAGTTATTTTGTGTATGAAAACAAACTTTTTTTTTTTGGTCGAAGAGGTTTGAGATTCATTAGAATAAAATGCTGCTGCAGGATTGCTGGCGTTTGCCTACAAAAGAAGCTGTGAACGCTCCCTAGTGGCCTTGGTGAATAAGTAGACAGTGACTGTCTGACAAGCATGCGGAAGAAACGTGTGGAAATAATAGTCTTTTAGACCTCCTGAAAATAATATTTTCATAGTAGTGTGAGTCTTCGTTTCCATTTCTGTTGGTTCTCTTAAGTCCTAGTAAGCTTATTGTCTCTGCCTTCAACTTAAGTTTTCACTCTGCTTTAACAAGGCAGGAAGAAATATTGATATCTTTCTTTTTTCTTGCACAAAACTGGCTGGAGAGCACCTACAGAGGTAGAGTCCCAGTGTGGGAGAACCAGATCTCCCTCTGTCATGCTAGTCCTTTCTTGCAGCAGCTCTATCCAGGATATGGTGGGATACCTTCAGAAAGTTTCTCTGTGGGTTATTTGGGAAGTTGCCCTTTGTTTTGCTTCCAGGCCCACTGAGGCTTGTAAAAGCCTAAATGTTTTTGAAATGGTAAGTTTTGCCATTCAGTTTGGCTAGTGAACAGGTCAGGGGAAGTTCTTGGTGCTGTTATTCTTAAAACCAGCTGTTGCTGATTGCTTGAGTTTTCCTTTTGAATATAGGTCGTGTTTTACATAAAGACTGTGGGAATTTAGCTGTTTATGTCAGGATGTGTTTTACAGACTGGAGCTATAAAGCTCCTTGGCTAAACCTGAGCAAATCTGGTGTTCATGGAAAAAGGAGCAGCGGCGTACTGTTTCCTTCAGAGACATCCTCCCTTCCTTACCCATGCACTTGTTGAGTTGGTTTTTTTGGAGGTCTTTGGCAATGAATTAAAATAAGCTCACTCTTCACTCCTTGTTAGAGAGGTGAGGGCCTTCTCAAAAACTAGTATTTTCTTCAACTTCACTCTTCTAGAAATGAAATGAAACACCAAAATCATAAGGAAGTTACGAAGTTTCATGTCACATAAAATAGGTGTTGGAAGCAGATTTTAATCTCTGATGTCCAGACCTGCTGTAGTTATAACTGAATTATAAATGATTCTGCATTTTGGTTAACCTCAGGTAAGTAGTACCTAGTTGTTACTGACTACAAAAATATAAGTTTATTTTACATAGTAGCAAGCCTGCTGGATGCATGTGTGTTAGTGTTAGGATCGAGGATACAGGCTGGTAAGCAGTTGAGCTAGGTATCAAGTTACTGATAGTGCATTGAGTCACTGAGACTCTGTTTATGCTCTGAGTTTCAGGGTGACTATAGTTTAACTTGGTGTAAACTGCCTTTTAGCATGTTTTATTTTCCAATTAGAGTAGGCTGAAAGTACCTGAAAGAGCAATTCTGGCTTCTCTGCTGGCAACCAGTAACTGGTGCCGTAGCTCATTTCCATCTGATGTTCACGTTCTTAATACCTGCTGCAGCTGTCTTAATGTGTAGTGTTTTTTGTGGTTTGAAAAACTCTCAAAGCAGTTAGAAATGAAAGTGTAGGCATTTTGGGATACAGAACTGAGAATGCAGCCTGATATCTTCGTATATTAAAAAATAACTACTGTTACGTACTTTAAAGCTTTAGACTGTACATGAAAATAGAAGGCTTATGTTATTTCTGCTTTTTCCTGCGAGGTGCAGGTCTTAGCTAGCTCACGTAAGGGAGGCTGGAGAGTTTTCTGCACTTTTCTACAAGGAAGGGGAAGTATTTGGGTAGTCACAACCCAGGTGCATAGATTAAAATAGAAGTATCCCCAAAACACCAAAAGTGAAAACAACCCCAACACTACACAAGAACATGCTGTGTTAAGTGTGCTGAATGTCAGTCATGACAAGCTATACTGCTATTAATGTAAGCCCTGGTGTAATATTCCAGCAGTAAAATGCAGGCTTGTATATAGTACAGTGTTCCAAACTGCATTAAGCGCTAAATCCAGTTTTGGGCTAGGATGTTAGCATCTAGCACTGGTACCTTGGTTAATGTAACTTTGATTATGCCCTCTCCAGCCTTTTTATAATTCAGATATGACATGCATTTTGAAATACCAATGCTTATTCTGGAAGAAAGTAGGAATGGGTGAGTGGATTGCCAAATTCAAGTTTTAAGGAATAACGTTGGTACTTCAGAGGAATATGCATACTGTGTTTTGGAGATTTGGTTTATAATTTCATAGTTGATCTCCTCTGCTCTTACAGGGCAGACACAGTTTTATGTGAATGACAGTGTAGTCCATAAAGCCATATAATTTCTTTTGGCAACAGAATTATAGACTATCTAGAAATCATTCTATTAAAAAATATTTTGTGGGTTTTTTTGTGTGTGTGAATATTTTGTGATCTATCTAGTTTGTTTAAACATTCATCTTTTATTTCATTTAGATTAAGCCTTCTGAAGTTTTCTGACAAGCCTGTTTTAGAAATAATAGCTAAGCAACCAGGATGATTTTTTTTGTCTGCATTTCTCTTCTCTTTGGCAAGTGGAACACTTTTGCAGGAGAATATTGGTGAAATGGTCTCTATTGATGTGTTACTTCTATTCACTCACTGAAGTGAAACTACTCTGTCATTTTTATTGTACGTTATTTTGCTTTTCCTTTCGTAAGAAGGAATTCTGCTTGCTTCGTTCTGTTAGATAAGTAAGAACAAATCTGTAGGTTGGGAACAGTGGGACTCGGAGCAATGGGCACAGTGTGCCTGTAGTATAAGTGGGCAACACAGTGGAAATAGTGAGGCTGACTCAAAAGCAGCATGGCAAGTTGAAAAAGCAGTGAGAGCAGCAGACATGGAGGATGCTGTTTTGCCTGAGGTAAACACTGCTATCCATAAGATATTTTAAGACAGGACTTATGTACAAGATGAAGAGATCTCTGAAACAAAACACAGATGGCTTCTAAGCTCTGAAACACAAACAGCTGCTGAATCCTGGAGGTTACTCAACTTCATGGTGCTTTCACATTTGAGAGAGGAAGACTGTATGCCTACCCAGACCAGCCCTAGCCTGAAAAAAACTTATATCCAGCCACCATCTACACTGAACTGCGATTCAGAAGCTGAATGGTATGTTACTTCAAGAAAATATAAGGTCTGGCTTTACAGTTGTGCTCTAAGTGCTCCTTACAAAGTGGACAATGCTGTTTGCAGGTAACTAAATCTGTGGTTACTACAAGGGAAACCACATCCTTTTGTGAAGTCTTTTGAGGTATCTTACGCTTAGATTTTTATTTTTTTTTACTTCTGAGACAGGTCCATCTTAGTTCTAGGGATGCTGATTCTCAAATACACCCTCAGCAAGTTTGGGTTGGTAGCAAATTCGGAGGGCAGTGGCTGATGAACGAGAGGACAGGGCTGTGAGTCAACGGGACCCTGACGGGCTGCAGGGAGAACCTTGTGAGGTTCAGCCAAGACAAATGCTGAGTCCTGAACCTGGGATGTAACAGCTGTGTGCAGTAGTATAGGCTGGGGACTGACTGCATGGAAAGAAGATTTGCAAGGTGGTAGACAGCTGAATGTGCATCAGCAGTGTGTCCTTGTGGTGATGAAGGCCAACTTTATGCTAAGCTGTACTAGCAGATGTACAGCCAGCAGGTTAAGGGGGTGTTCCTTTATTTGGTTTGTGCGGCCCCATCTGGAGTGCTGTGCCCAGTCTGGGCTCTCTGGTACAATAGGGATGGTGACAATCTGAAAGTGAGCCCAGTGAAGTGGTCAGGGGCTGGAGCACATGATGTATGAGGAGATGCTTAGGGCGCTGGTTTTGTTCAGTTTGCAGAAGAAAAGGCTCCTGGGAGGATCTGAGAGCTGTCTTCAACTAGCTGGTGGGAGAGCTTGGAGAAGATAGCCAGACTCACTTTGGGGGATGCAGAGGTATAGGATGAAGGGCATGGACATGTTGCAGCAAGGGAGATTTCAGTTAGATATTAGGGGGAAAAAAATGATAATGAAGATAATCAGTTATTGGAGCAGGAGTCCAGACAGTCTTGTCTGAAATACCTGCCTTTGGAGATACTCAAAGTGTAATTGAGTACTTCCCTGTGCAACCTGGTCTGTTACTGAAGTTACCCTGCTGTGAGGGGTTTGGGAGATGACTGATGGACCGGATGACCTGCAGAGCTGTTATAGGTCCATAATTCTTTGGTCTTCTATGGAGAACAGTTCTAGCAGAGGCATGGAAATACCGTTTAACCAAAGTGTTTGGTTTAATATGTCACCAGGATTGGAATGTATTCATTGTGCCTATTTATTAGAAGGTAAAACCAGCGATGCTCAGGCATACCAAGCGTCTCTTATCAGCCTGGCTTTAGCAGTTTGCAGTGTAGCATCCTGATCGGATGAGGAAGACCTGCTATAGCAGAATCCCACCAAGGATTTCACCACACAGAGAAGATGGAGTTAATGGAAGTGAGAAATCTGACTTGGAGAACATAAGTGAGCCTGGGCTGAAACTGCCCCAGGATTTTTGGTATTTAACAGGGGTTGGAGAAGGCTGCTTTGCATACTCTTCTGAAAAATAGAACTTAAGGAGGGCTTGACAGGAAATATGTTAATTTTTAGGAATTTAGATCATCTAATAATTTGAAGAGTGCTCTGGCACCTTCTAGTCTTACAGAGAGTAAGGGAAGAAAAGAATTCAGACATCATGGAAACATTTTTAACTGAGCAAGCAGCTTAGAAATATTCACAAAACACATTTAATTCCAAGTGTTGAATCTGTATTCAAAAATAAATGTAGAGAAGGTAAGGTTAAGATGCTGGAAGAGAAATTTAACTTCCTAAATGTAGCTGGTAAAAGCTTTAGGTAAATATAGCTGCTTTCATGTTTTTCTTGTTGCCTTGCAGGTAGGTTTGAAAAAATCTGCTGTGTCCCTAAAGCAGAATAGAGGCTTGCTTTAATAAAGCAGCATCAATATTGCTGCGGTACATGCTGCTCGGGCACAAAGGAAGAATCCTTTCCTCTGCCAGAGCAAGAGGCCCTACTTGCGTCTCCAGTTCCCTACTGCTTTTACAGTAGCAATAGTGATATTGCTGTGAGACTGCTGTGCTCCCCTCAAGCTTCCCCACTCCTGTTGCCTGGAAGTTTGTGGTCCCTTCCCTGTGTCTGCCCTCTTTGAGTGTTTGCTGATACGCTGTTCGGGCGGCAGCGCCTGGGAGTGCTAGGCACGCATCCTGCGTCTGTCCTGGTTGGAACTCTGCATGGAGGGTGAAAAAAGGAATCTTCCCCACAAAATCTGAATTGACAAATAGAGTAGAATACCTACTATGATAGAATACCTGTGATACTGGTTGCGGAACAAAGTGAAGTTTGACTTCAGAAAAAACCAACAACGAAAGAACAACCACAAAACCAAACAACAATGACAACAAAAAACCAAACACAAAAACCTGAAACCTGAACAACTAATTTTTTCCTCATACCATGGGAGAACAATTGCAAACTTTAGAAGAACTATGAAAAATTATTTTCTTGACATTACCGGTGACAGATGCATTTTTTCGTTAAGAAATGTTCCTTTAAAAGTACAGAAACTTGCTACAAAAATATGTATATATTTCCGTAATAAGTCATAAGGCTAAAAAATGATAGTCATTCTGAGTCTAGATAGTGGTGGAGCCTTTCTTTCGCCTGAGCTACAGTTTCACATCAAGATGAAGAATAAGTTTGGCACGCTGTTCATGTACACTTGTGTTATCACAGTTGCTCTCAAACTCTGGGGATGCTCGCAGTTTGCCGTAGCTGTGTGGTTGTACTCCTCTTTCACTTCTTACATGCCATTTAATTCTGTCAACTTGATTTAGGTAACTTTGAAAATCTGAGTTTTCATCAGATTCATTCAGGTTTGCTATTAAATTTCATCTGAGACAACAAAGCCTTTACAAGCAGGCATGACATTTTGGCAAGGTCCCAATAGGATACTCAGCTGGTGCCAAATCTTTTATTTTCCTCGGCTATCAATGAAGCTGTTGTGGTAATGTGGGTTTTGTGAGCTGTGAGAATTTATGTGCACAAAGGGACCTGCTCTTTGCAGGGAACACTGAGAGCCCTGAGTCCAGGAGGAAGGGTAATTAAAGTTAATGAACCAGGGTAACCTTTCCATGGTGATGACCACTATCCTGATGGTAGGTAAGGGTCAGGGACTATTCCCATTTTATAATCACACTTCTAACTCTGCTTCTTAATTGGTGTTGGATTAAAAATTGGCCACTACCTCCATAATAGAACTAGTTTGTGGATTTTAAAGGAGTTTTTCAAAGCTCTGCAAGTCTTAAGTGGACTGTTCTTCTTGGATTTGGTTTTGCGTTGTGTTTTAATGCAGCCTAAAAATAAAATATTTTTAGCATTTGAGGCCAGATAGTGATGTTTCTATAATGGGAGCAGCTTAGTTACTTCTCCATGTCAGAACAGAGACTTCTTCCTTAAATACTTCCCATGGGCAGAGGCTTCATCAAGTTTTATCGTGGAACAGTTGTGGGTTTAAGGTAAAAAGCTCTGAAGATGGGCCCCAAACCCCGACCTAAGTCTGTAACTTTTCTACTTATTCGCTTTTGGTGGCATCAGATAAGTTACTTTATGCAAGACATTTCCCTTGTGAAGAGGATTTCATAGTTGAAATAAATTTTCCTTTGTAAGGGGTGGACTAAACAGAAAAGCTTTGCTGCTGCTGCTATCTCAGAGGTCTTTTTAATATATAGATCTTGCAGCAAATGGGGTACAAGCTGAGATATCATTAATAGACTAAAATGCACAGTATCCAAAAGATTAAATATTGTTCACTTGTCTGTCTTGAATTTTAATCAGGAGGCTGTGGGTTTGATTGCCTCTTATGTATATGTAGAAATAGAAAATGACTTCTTGAGAATTGGCTGTCTATCAATCCTAAAAATTTCCATTACTAAACCAAACCACATCTCTTTTGTCCTGGTGACTGGTTCCATTCAAAGAGGAGTGGTGCTTTAAGTAAGAATCGGTTTCAGTTTCCCTTCTGATAGCCTGTCTATTTTTTACAGGTGTTTTGTTGTTAATAGCCTGTTTAAAGGCATTCTCTTCTTGAAATAAAATTAACATGTTCTTCCTTTGATTTTTTTAATAGAAACTGTTTATTTGTTTGGTGGCTGGGATGGAACTCAGGATCTGGCTGACTTCTGGGCATACAGTGTGAAGGAAAACCAGTGGACCTGTATATCCAGGGATACTGAGAAAGAGGTAAGTTCTGGAAACATCCATATTGTTGATAATATATGAATTGTTGCACAGAAAAATGCTATGCATCTGAAGTGGTTGTGTTAATATAGCGTGCAGCGAGATCTTCAAGTTCTGAAGATTTCTGAAATGCTTACATTGGGAAAAGGTGAGATGGGTGTGAATTTGAAGTGTTAAGATTACTATAGGGGAAAGGTTTATTTCTCAAGAGCAGACTGATCGTCCTAAAATCAGTTCAGTGAGTAGAACATGAATTAAATTACTTGATAGGACTAAACAACCGGACTGACTAATAAACATTTCAGACCTGATGCTGGTGTTGAGCTTCAGAAACAAATAGTTTATTTCTTTAGCTTCTGTCAAAAATGTGAATAGAAATGAACAACTACCAGATGGCAATCTAGAGGACAGGGGTAACTGCCAGAGGCCACTCAATCCTGAGAGCTTTTGTAGTGTTCGTTGGAGCCATTTTCTTTGGCCTGTTTTGCTCAGTATTTGATGTATGAGACCTCTGAAATTAATGTAGCTTGGGTTTTAGGAGGTAACAAAAAAATGTCCAAGACCTTTGACTTGTAATTCATTTTACTGTTTAATGTGAAATGTTCAAGTTCCACATGGTTATTGTATTTTGAGTTTGTTACTTTTTTGCCAGAGCATAACTTCAGGAAATTCATGCAGCCTCTTCTTGAAGGTATGAAAAGTTAGAGATTCCACCACTTTTTGTTAAATTCAGGAATTCATTTCCCCAGCTATTTGTAAAAAGTACAAAACCATCTTATTTCCAGTTGTATCTTTCCAGTTGCTTGTCATGGCTTATTTTATGCGCTTCCATACTAGATTAACTAACACTTAAATATTGCCATTTTTTCCTGGCAAAGGTGTTTAGAGGTTGTAGTCAAGTAGGACAAATAGCCTGAGCTGAAAAAAAAAAATCTCACAGTAAGGCACTCCCGTAGCCTTCAAATCTCTGTGCATGTCATGCACTTAACTGTTTCGAACATACTTTACAAAGTGGGCAATAACAAAACTGCACACAATACTCTGCTATCTGTCATAGTAGAGCTGTATAAAGTAAGATATTCTTACATTTCATATCCTTGTAAGCTGTTTTTTCCCCTCTTACTGTAAGTCACCTTTTTTTTTTTTAACTCTTAGCCCTTTCATCACTGCTCAGAGCTCTGTACTACTCATGTCTACTTGTGTACTTAGTGATATGATACTGAAGCTGGATTTAGCCTTTCAGGGTCCAGTCCTGTAGGCTGGGCTTGTGTTGCTTCTGTTTGTCTTGAACTATGGATTCTATGTGAAGAAACATTCACTATTTATCCAAAAGGTAACCTCCTTAAGGAGGGGATTGTGACATAATAAAAAGGTGAAATTTGGACTCATCTCTTTTTGTCAACTATATGGTAAAGCTAAACCAGCTAGACCTTCCTTTCCTTTGCCTCCCTTTAGAAGGAGGTTATGAAAGTGAAGAACAGCAATAGAAAAGGAGGCACAAGAATTTTAACTGTTTTTTCTTTCACTTTCTTTCTTGCTTTGCAGCTGCTTAGTGTGTACATTTTGTCTAGCTCAGGATGCAGTGAAATAGGACCTTCCACTCAGAAAGGGGTTACCATGCTTTCTTCCTGCACAAACCAGTGTGGGTAGTTTTGGTGTTTAAGGGATTAATTTCCTTCCTTTCTGGGATCCTGCCGTATCCAGTTGAGCTTCTGTGGAGCTTGGGAGGCCTGGCTGGGATGCAAGGCATCTGCAGTGCCAGGAGCAGTGTGTGTTTTCTCTTCAAGTTTCTTATGCCTGACTCTAGCAGGGTAAGGCTGGAATGGAAGAAAGAAGGGATATGCAAAGGAGGGCTGCAGAGGAGACACAGTGGAGGAGTTGTGAGCTGATACGATAAAATGGCTATAAAGGAGTTTTGGAGGAAAAAAAAGTAAGTTACAGAGTGCAATGGAAGGTCAGGAAATCCAGATGGAAGATAGGAAGGGTCTTGGGCTGAGAGGAAGCAAGATAGGGGAATTTAAAAAATATGGGGAATTTTGAAGAAGAGATGTACTTAATAGAGAAAAGTGCAAAGAAATGTGTGTGGCTTGAGAGATGGAGTTCTAGAAGGACTCTGTGTGGATGTAATCTGCAGTGGAGTTCAGAAGGTGGTCTGCTGAGACATAGTCGAGGGTTTTGTTAACTTGCTGAGGTACAGTGAACTGGCGGCTGCTGTACTTGCAAACCAGCAGTGGTTTGTTTTTCTAAAGAGATCTGGATAAAACCTGATTTAGAAATGAAAAGGTCAATCTCAAATGTTAAGAAGTAAATTCTAAAACAAAGACTCCAGTTGTTTTTCTAATAGGGACATCAACTGTTCACAAACAATTTGCTAAAAGGAAATGTCTGCTGACATGGAATTTCAAAAAATATTCAGAGTAGATTCCAGTAGAATTTAGTCTTGTTTTTGTGTTTTATTGTGCTGGTTCTGCTTCTGTCTCTTTTGTTCTAATTAATCGGTGACAGTGGTTAAATGAGACACTCAATAATTAAGCTTGGATAAGAGCAGAATATGGTAAAAGTTGCATCTCATCCTGTGTTATTGTATGGCTAACACCCGGTAATGCTTTTGGGATAAAGATAGTGGTAACTTCTGTTGAAATGCATTATGAAAAGGTTGTGTGACCGTTTTGGTTAAGTCTGTTGCTGCTGTTTTTCAAAATTTGCCAGTGAGCTGGAGAAATGTCTTTGTCACCTGAAGTTGCATCTATTGACAGTTAGACTACCAAAGCTAATTTTCCTAGCTTTTCTCAATAGCCCTTTTTACATCAGGAAAAAAATGCTCACAGCACTGCTGGAGTAGCTGTTTGCTTACAGTCTTAAAAAGGGAGTCTAGAGGACTTGCTTGCAGTGTTGGGCTTAACCACCAGCATACATATCCAGCTACTGATGGACAAACAGCCCTGAATTAGAACTTCTTTCCTGCTTGACCAACCTGATCTCCCTCTATG
>NW_010576338.1:0-12007 GCF_000687285.1 Phaethon lepturus | reverse complement strand
ACATTTTGCATTGAAACAAAAGCAGCATTTCAAATCCTAAACATTTTTTCACAGGGAGGTCTAAGACAACTGACAGGTCAGCTCAGCTTTGCAAGGTCCAGGTCTGAGGAGACTTCTTCTGCCCAGGATTTCTGTTAGTCTTCAAAAGTCTTGTTAAATATGGATTTCTCTGTGCTTACCTGCAAACCACTTCTTCACCAAGGAAGCATGTCAGTCTTTTGCAGAACCAGAATCTTTTTTTTTTTTTTTTAACCAAAATACTTAGAAGAAATGAGCTAATTACCTTCTTGTTTCACCGAATATACAGATGATTGATACGTATGAGTTGCAAGATAAAAATATGACCACATTGGTGAAGGCACACAAATTAATTACAGTTTATAAAGGATGATCAGGAATGCAAAAGATTAGAAAACTGAAATAGTTTAGCTAGTACTTAAAATTTCTAAATGATCTGCTTGCATCAAGTGTTGAATGAATTGTCATTATGTGCAAGAGCAAAGCATGCATTTCCTAGCAACTACTGATTCTTCACTTTATGTAGTACATTATAGAAATGTACTTCCTTTCAAGATAATCTTCTGGAGTGAACTGACAGTTACCAGGTAAGGGGGAAAAATCAGCTTTGCAATTATTGGGCAAGAAAGTAAAAAGCTTCAGTGCTTTTAATTTGCTGTATCATTGTCCAGATGAAAGGCCCATTGCTAGGTGAATTGCAGCAAAAGGTGGAGGAGACTGAATTGTTGAAGATGGAGCTGCAGATGTTGGAGACTGAGAGAGTTAGGCTGTCGCTGGTGGAAGAAAAGCTCATGGATGTTTTACAGCTTCTTCAACAACTTCGAGACTTGGTATGGCAAGAAAGCAGTCCAGAGACTTAAAACTAGTTTTGATAGTGTCCCTTCCAAACTAAAAAAGATGTTCATACCTTCTATTCAATACAAAGTCCTATACACCAGGAAACATTTTTACATGTGTTTGCCCTGGGAACTGCCTGGTGATTGCAGAAAACTTTTAGCCCTCTATAGCTGACTTTCTAAGAGGCCTAGAGAGCTCCTTGGATCTAGATCTCCAAGCTCTCATTCTCCTCTAAACAAAATTTTAGAGGAAACAAGGAAACCAAAAATGCTAGTAATCAGAAAGATTCTAGAAGATTATTTTTCCTTCTAGAAAAGGGAATTGCGTTGTTGTTTAATTGCGTCCTACAGTGGCACTGTCAGTGTTAAAGGGATAAAACTCCCTCCTGTATACCAAGAAGGTATTTTTTCTGAGATGCTTCTTACTCAAATAATCCAAACATGGACTTGTAAAAGCTGATGTAATAACATCCTGGAAATATGTGCCCAGTATAGCAGTTCAGTCCTTTAGAAAGTAAGTTTAAATCTCCTGCTTGGGATTGATAATGATAAGGGCTGGCCAAAAAAAGGGCGAATTGGATAATCTGCAGAACGTGGAGTATGTTGGGAGTCGCACTGGACTTGTAGGAGCTAATTTCTTTGATAACACCTGGGGGTTCTCAATTTTCAGCAAAGCTCTGCCTAATCTGTGTGAGATGAGAATGCTTCCTCAGATGATCATTTTACTTTGTTTGAAGTACGCTCATGTGCAACTGATGACTCTAGGGAACAAGTGCAATACTTCGTAATTTGGTAACTTATTTTCACACTTGACATGGAAATTCTGCTTTCATATTGCAAGTCTGACACGTGCATCAATAACAATCCAGTGAAGGATTAAACTAGCCAAGACTATGACTGGCAACAAGCATAATAACCTGTTGTGTTAAGACTTCAACATGTCATTCACTGGTCAGTTGTATTATTGCAAGTAATTAGGAGACGATCCATCACACGGTGTGCCACATCTCAGTGATGATAGCACTTAATGCTAATCATTGCTGGAAACTTGCCACCACCATGCTGCCAACTCCCATAGCACCAACACAGGTAGTGATGCTCTCAGCGAACAAGATAATTTACAGCATTCCCAGTAGAGTTTAGCAAGGATCCCCTAAATCCCTGATGGGATATACTTCAGACAAAAGAAACCTTATTCATCAGAAACTGGGAGTTTAGGTGTCACTTCCCCAGCATGTTCACATTCATGTTTTAAATACCCCAAGCACCTCATTTGCAACAGAATCTACTACAAAGCAATGGCTGTCCAAAGGTAAATGCACACTCTGTTAGGACTATTAAAACCTCACACTGTGTGGCAGAGGTCATGCGTAGTCCCAGCCCACTGCTTTCCGCTGCGCCCCAGTCCCCACTGGGGCAGGCAAGCAGAAGGTAGATGCCGGGTAGATGACCAACATCAGTGAGCAAGGGCTGCTGGCAGGTACATTGTCTTTCTTCCAGAATAGCTTCCGTCTACTTTCACTGCTTGAAGTTTTAACAAGAACAACCTGTCCCTGCGGATACGGTGCTCTAAGTGCTAATTAAACTGACTGCAAGACCATCTCGCAGAAAGCATGCATTAGTGTCTCAACAGCAAATTAAGAGAGTTTTTCCAGACACATTATGTAATGTCCCAATGTATTTCTCATATAAAACTACCACTGAACAAGACCATCCAAATCCTAAGTAGTTTTTACAACCCTTTCACTTTGGCTAATGTTTATTACATCTCAATGTATAACTAACAGGGGGCCTGCCACATGACACATACAATCTCTTCTAATTTGTTTCTACCCGAAGTGGTTCCCAGCGATTCCTAGAACAGCTGGATCTGAGAAGCCTCCTTCTGAGACTGCACCACCAAATCTGCCCGTTCACCTTTCAGCACAGGCCTAGCAGAGGACTGAACAAGCTTTCGTTGTGCATGCCCTGCTTACAATCCTTGCCATCTAGACTTGTTTAGGCACACACTCTGGAAAATTCTGGTTTTTTCCACTGAATAAATGCTATTTGTCTTCTACAGCCATATTAAGGAACTTGAGCCTTCCACAAACTGCTATTATTTGAGCAGTATCTAAAATAAAATGCTTGAAAATAAAGCAAGTATCAGGTCTTGCGTTATCAGGATTCAGTTTCATTTTAATTGTCAAATACAAATGTGCTGCACATAGATTTTCTTGCATATATTTAAACTGGTGAAAGATATTTGTGCCGTAACATTATTTTGTTTTTTAAAGAACATATCTAAGCGAGCCTTGGGGAAAATCTTACTGAGCACTTTGGAATCCTGCCGTGACCCCCAGCCTGGTAAGAAAATAAATCACGTATAAAGACAAAGCAGCATAAAAAGTGTCCTTTTGGGAAAAACGCTAGATAATGAACAGATGAGTAGGAAAAAACTATTTCAGAAACTGGGGGACAGGCTAGGGAGAAAGAAGTACTATGCAAGAAGATTACATACAGAAAGCGATGTTCTCTAGTCTGTGCCACATCAGAAACAGGAACACATTGAGGGCTTTTTTTTAGCCAAATTTTAATTACAGTTTGGCCTTAGGGGAGCAATTCAGTATCCCACTAATGTCTGTAGGTCTTCATTGACGTGAGAAAGTGGAAAACATGACCAAGTATGTAAGGCACCTATTTATCAGGTTTGCTATTCCACTGTGTGTTGTATTCCTCTGCTGCAACACAAACAAATACATAAACCAGAATATTTCTGTAAAGAAACTGGATCAAACCCGTACTCCTCTAATAATAGCCTTTTGTGTTCCTCTTATGAAAATTAAACTTGCAAACTCCTCTCCCTTGACAATGGTCTGGTGTGCCAGCACTGCCTTTGTAGGAACCGTACAGGGACCACAGCCTGGAGGTTTAGATTTGATTATGTTGTTCCTATTAGCAGAGCATTTGTATTTACCTTCAAGAAATGAACCTCCTGTACCAAGCCTAAGAACATGGCCTGGAGGTGCTTTTAACAGGCAGACGGTAGTCAAAGACAAGATTATAAAAGATTAGATGTGGCCCGAGGGTTTAATTTTGGATAATATTATTAACAGTGATTTAGGGAGACTAACATGCAAACCATTCTGGGTTTTGCAGTTTCAAAGCCTTGTTGTTACTAGTGGCCAGCAATTCAGGGCATGGGCAGCCCAGAGCTAAGCTGTGCTGTCCCAGCATGGCTGCAGAGGAAGCAGAGAAAAGAAGGCAAAGACAGACCTTTTTTGGCTCCACAACACCAACACAGAGAGAAACCGTATCTGAGCCATAGGTCAGATTCTCCTTGTGAGAATAAGAGAGAGGAGACTGTTAGTACCCACAGCACACAGTGCCCAGAAGGCACTACTACTTATCCTGCACAGGAACACCGACCCCAAGTGATGCTGCTGAAACAAAGCACCTCCTTCTGTAATGGCAGCACAGCTCAGCTTCCTAAAATGACACCAGCAAGTGAAGTAACCTTATGAAGCTCTCTGTCCATTCTGCATCACCATTGCCATAAACAGCTCATCTTCTCTGCTTTCAATTTTCTGGCTGTGCACTTGATACGATTTAAGCAGCTTTCCCAAGTCTTTGTAATCAAAGATCTTCTTCCTCCTTGACAAGACTAAGTGGATGGTTGGATTAGGAACTCTTTATTGTGATACAAAGTAGGCTTTGTTCACACAAGTATGCAAGAACTCAGTGAATGCGCAGCGAATGAAGCAAGAGAACCAGTAGAGAAAACAGTCCTTGAACCCAGTTCCACTCTCATCTTCCTAGGGACGTGAATTCATTATTTGGTTGCAAAATTTAGACATTTTATGTTAATTACCTGAAATGGCACCTATGAAGAGAAGAGCTAGTGTTACGATTGTTAAACTGCAACTTTCTGTCTTTGTTCAAATTATAATGTTTGCAATTTTCTTTTAAAAGGAAAAGCCCACTTATTTGAAGTCCTAGATACTCTTTACCACGAGCTGACAGCCTGTGAGCTCTTGCAAAGCCAGCCTCTGGAGAAGGCGCAGAGCCGCCAGTCCTTGTCTAACCCACTGGTCATCTCATGCTGAGCAGCAGTGCCAACTACAACCCGCACAGCCGTCCGGACAACAGCCCTCCTCCATTCAAACACACGATGAATGAGTAAGGTTTGGCCAATTCAACGGAGCTCAGTAATGGAGAAGAGCAATGGGACAATTCAGCCATGAAATCAAAGGTATGCTGCTTCTGGAAGAGCACCAGTTCTTCAGCTAATGTCAAAGTCCCCCTTACGTGAATGAGCATTGATATGATGTGAGCATTACGTAGCAATGTCTGTCCCTGATGGAAGCCTAACCATCCCTGTATGATGGCCCTGTAACCATACCGGTTAACCAAATAAAAACTATTCCAAATACATTGACCTGACCTATTTAGATTTACAGCCCTGCTTACACACTGGCTGGCACAGTTTCTAGCAGCCTACGTTATCACTGGCAAGCAAATCGCTTCCTTAACACACGAGTGACAAAATGACTGTATTATAAACATGCACACGGGTGTATGCCAGTAGTGCAGGTTTTGAGGGCTCATGTATAAAATGTGTTTGTGTGTGTCTGATTCAGTTATTCACGTTATTTAACTCTTAAGTTAAATTTGTTATTGCTCTGCTGAATATTTGCCATTATAGAGATGCCTTAGAAATCTGCAACAGTCTTTCCCGACGACAGTCTTCGATTTCACATTAAAAGTTAAATGTAACTGCTTGAAAAAGGTACAAAGCAATCTCGTTCCCAGGCTCTCAGGGAAAGGAAGGGCTGAAAAATTCACTTTGCAACAGCTGCCGTTGTTGCATTAGCAAACAACACGTGCAGTGCACAACTTTGTTCTCTCATTTAATTTCCCCCAATGCTGCTGTAGAGACCCAACACTAGGCCCCACTTGCAGCCAAATGAATGTAAAATGCTGGGCCTCATCATGGTGCCATAAAACATGTTAATCAGCAATAAAATAAAATAAAAAGTAAAAAAAATAGGTTACTTCCAAGATGCTTTTGCTGTTTCATTCAACTATCAAACCCAGAAACTAAAGCAGCAGTTCTTAAAATGACCCAACTGAATTTATGTTATTAAAAATGCACTGTAGATCTTTTAAGAATGTGAAATTATAATGCCAGCAATTAAATAAGACCATTCAATTCAGAACTGTGCATATATGAATTTTTCCCATGAAAATGGCTTTAATACAGGAATAAGGTCCATATCACAACACAATCTGGGGAATAAGAAGATTTCTATTCCTTTCTATTCATAATACACTGTATAGCTTACAGACACCTCCATCCAAAATTGTGATACATTACTTAACATTTAGAGCCATGTTGGTAACAAAAATTTGCAATAGATATTTTCATTTCATTTTAGAGGAGAAAAAAAAAGGTGTTTTGCAAACAATGGAACAAACTCTGTTCAATAGTGAAAAACTTGGCATTTTTTCTGGTTTAACAGAGGAAGATTTTAAGACTAGATATATAATTTTAATGTAGATTTTTCATAAAGATAAATTAGACAAGACATATATACCTAGTGCAATATCCACCCTGTAAGAATGAAAAATGTATACTAATACTAAATATAATACTAGCATAATACTAAGCATAATGTACTATTACTTAGTACATACTAAACCATATGCTAATATTCTATACTACAAAAACTACACACTGAACGTGCAAGAGATAAAATCAAAATGAGTAGAAGTTAGTTCCCTGCTTGGGTTCATTGTCTAAAAAACCAAAAAGTAGTATCAGCTTATGTTTTGTGGAGCTCTCACACTTTCCCAGGAATACTGTATATGTATAAACAGAGAAAATGCCAGCGAGACACTTCAGGAATAGGATTATAATGCAAGTACATACCTGAGGACAGACACCCTCATGCACTCCAGGATTCTTTTATCATTTGAATGAGTATCACTTACTGTATCCACTCACTCTATATGCACATATATATGTGTATCAGATTGTTATGCTAATTGTATACTTTTAGTATCTTTTTCACTATTAAGTTTCTACTTCACTTTCTAACGTATCTCTAGAAATCTAGACTATTAAGTAAACTGATGTCCTAATGCCACAATGGGAGAGGAGCAATACAATCTGAGCGAGTACTGCAGAGCTTATCCAAGCAGCGGTTGAACTGTAATTAGAAACCAGAAAATGTCACTGGAAACCTAAACTGGTGTTAAAGAAGATGCCAACAGTTGAGATTGAAAGGAAGCTTTTGTGAATACATAAACAGCATTTAACCGATATTAAGAAGCAGCAAAATTGTATCTTGCTAAATTAATAAATCCCACAGGCTCCCAGATTTTGTACTTTAAGACTGGTGTCCGGTCTGGAGTGTTCTCAGCACTCCTAACCCTCACTCCTACAAGTCTCAAGGAATGTTCCCTTTCTCCTGCCCATGTCCCCTAAGCCTGGCAGTTTAGCTCTCACAGACTTTGCTCAGATAACGTGTTTGCATTTCCTTAGCCTTAGCAGTTCAACATTAGATCTCCACAAACTGTGATCAAGCTCGCTTTCTTAGCGGTCACCATCTTAATTAATTAATTTTCTATTAAAACTGCAAAACGGCGCTAACAAGGAAGCTGGGTGATCCTCCACTGATCTCCACTGTGTTTCCACAAAACAAGCTTTCCAATTTCACTTCATTTTCAAACTACTTTCTCCTCCCAATGCCCTCCTCACTTATCATTTGGCATACTTCTCACTGAGATTACCTGAGGGTCTGCACACTTTCAGCACAAGTTACATTTTTCAAGAAAAGTTTCCTCCTCCCATTATTTTTCACCTCATATGAGGTATTAACTATTAGCAAATTAAAGTCCACCTGATATATAAAGTCATTCGATAACTGTCCGATTCATTTTCATTGAAGCTGTCTCCAAAGTATCTGGCAGTGACCACTCGTCACACAGGTTACACTGATTCCCAAAACTTTCGCACCAAATCAGTGTGTCCGTCTTCAGACAGAGCTACTCCAAGAGGTTGCTGGCATTTGTACACACTTTTGGAAGGAAAAAATCCTTGGCACCGGTATGTTTAAGTTTGCTGATTTTCTTGCAATTAAATCTCCTCCCTTTCATGATACTGTCCATTAATCTACTACATGGTACATTTCAATGATGAAAGGCTGTTTCGATTTCATTCTTTGCCTCCATCTTACTGTTAAGAAGAAGGGAAGAATTTCAAACAGTGCTGCATACAATAGAATTGCTTGGTATGAGAAAACGACGATAAACATTCACAGCATGTGTGTGTGACACATCGTGTTACCAGCCAAAGGGTTTCTCTTAGATTTATAATTTCATGGAGTTTAAGACACTGAAACTTTCAATATTTACATTATCTTATTTGCTTAATAATTTTACGTATAATTCCGCATAACACAAAAGCTACAGAATGTGTTTCTTAGTGTGAAATTCAATTGAAAATTGAATCATCCTTATTTCCTGAATTACACTTTCATTTCAAGAGGCTGGGATTTTCAGAGTTCCGTTTGGTTTCTATTTTACTTTTCTGGCTTTTCTGTAATACAGCAGCAGAAACATCCTTACCCATTTCCCATGGTGCTGTCTGTTACGGTGGTTTGGTGGCCCTAAATTGTGGCTTTTGCAGGCAACTGGTCAGACTGAATATGCGTTTCTTCGGGGATGCTACCCGACCTCCGTGAGCCCAGCTTCCTCCCTGAAAAGAAGGAAGACAGAATCAGCATTCCCCATCTTTACCTTAGCTCAGCTCCAGTTTGTCCCCTTGACTTTTTTCAAATCAGTATTTCACCTTCAGGCTGAAAGTATTGGACACTACACCTGCACTGATGTACGCAGGTTCTTAGAAGAGCTTCCCCTCAGCAAATCTCTTTGTTTAATGCAGCTCGTGCACTTCTTCACTTAGGAGGGGTGTCTGCATTACAGCAAACCTCCCTGAATTGCGACTTACATCTTAAATGACATTATTTCCTAAAACGCTTATGTTTTTCTGAACTGTAACCATTTCAGATGTCTGGCTGAAGAACTGTCTGTTCCTAGACTTAATCCCCTACCCATTTCCAGAGTGTATTAACAGTAGAACAAAAGAAAAGAATGAAAGGGCTCAGAGGAAATTCTGGAAATACTAGCTGGCATTTTAGAACAAGTTGCGAGTTAGACATAAAATTCAATTCATGACCAGTTTTCCTCCTGCCAGTACAACTACGTTTTGCCTAATGAAACTCACAAAAGGATAGCAGAGTGTCAGAATCAGTAGACAAAGGTCTGCTTAAACTTCCGCAGGGTTGCCAAAACCTGGAGCACAGAATACAGATAGCTGTTTAAGTTAAATAATAGCCTAGGAAATAAAAAAGAATTCACTCAGCATGATACTAATGCATGCTTCAGAAAATGCAGACTTTGTACCTTTGCCATCCAAATTTGTGAAGGAAATAGCCCTTATTTAGTTTAGACTTCAGTAGAAAGTTTTGGTAGTGAAAGTTTAACGGCTTCCAGAGCAGCTGCTTGCGAGCTGACAAGAGCCTGGTGCCACAGCTGGGTAGCATGGCTTCTTGAGACAAAAACCTTGGTTTTCACAAGGCCACCAACACAAAGTTAGCACAGAGGCACTCCAGCATCCACAGGGTCCCCCAACAGCAATGCACAGGTACCTTGTAGGTTAGCTATTCTTGTCTTGGCTTGTCTGCGTTACACTGACTGAGTGCCGTGGATGCCATGAAATGGAAATCCATGATCCTGCAAGTCCATTCTTTCCATCCGCTGCTACTTGGAAAACGCAGCCAAATTACAGGATTCATCACAAACAGAAGCTGCCACCACAACACTGTGCCTGCTGCAATAGGGAGGCGCCGATTCTTCTGCCTGTGTTGCGGGGCGGGGGATATACAAGTCCCGCTCCGTGGGGACGACAGAAATACGGACATTTCTGAGGGAATAGCAGAGGGAAGCAGCCCCACGTATATAACGAAGCTGAAAGCAGCACAGGGCTGGTCCTACCAGACGACAGTCTGTGCCAACTCATCTAAAGCTGGCTACCATATTTTTCAGAACTCACAGCCTACTCAGTGAGCTCAGCATATCTCAGGCTTATAAAATACTTCATTTAACACGCCGTGCAGTAACACACCTTTACATACTAATGGGATGGAGCCTACAAGCGCTGTTCCTAGTGAGGGTGTATCTTCACTACAGACTTATTTCGGGTGATCGGCAGCATGATGTCTGCGAGCCAGGCAGCTTGCTCAGGTGAGAGTGGGTAGGCTTCAAAAGCCCACTGAGTCACTGCATTCCCTGTGGTGTTTTGTATGAATAGTACTTTTGCAAGCGCAACACAAATTACATTATAAATGACTGTTTTATGATTCTGCCTCAAAGAACTATGAGATAACTTATCTTTGTCAACGAGTAAACAAGGACTGTAGGATGACATTGAAAAACTATCACTATTCAAGTGGTTTCACCCACGTCCTCACTACAAGGCAAAAATATCATAGGAGCTGAGTATGCTGTTATAGTTAGGGATAATTTCTGTACTTGAAGAAGGGTTTATTGTTTGATAGTTCTGGTTTTGCTGATTATTTCTCATTGATTTTTTCACAACTACAAGCAGAAAGTTCTCTAATAAAGACAAGGTCCAGTATTTTGTGAGGGATTTTCTACCTCTGCACGTTGCCAAAAAAAATAGAAAAAAAGAGAAAATACATGGAGGGTGAGACAACTCGACCTAAATATACCATTTAGATAAAAAATGCTGTTTTTAAACAACGAATATGCAGTACCCATGGGAGGGTCTTTTTTGTTTTTAAACTGATCTCGGAAGTAAAATTCATTACCCGTTCACAGTGCTAGTCCAGCACATGCAGCAGTGCTGCTTGCTTTCTTGTCAAGCACTGCAGCTCCTCCCAGCAGAGATCAGCTCTGGGGACGACAGGAGAAGTCAGTACGGCTGCTAATTGCTGATGAACAACCATCTGCCATGCCCAGGGCTGAGACACACCGCTGACTCATCTACCAAAGGATTGATAGTCACCCAAAAATGTCACCAGGTTTTGAGAGACATTTGAAAGTCGGTCTCAGATGTATTTGCATTTTAAACCTAATAGCCTTCTGAGGCCTCCTCTGAGCCCTGCCATCAACAGCGGATAGCACATCCTACTGCCATGGAAACCACTTCTAGGTCACCTTTACATAACAGCGCAGAGCAAACATCACCAACTCCACCATTACAGCACACTCCTTTTCAGTGAAGACTGCAGTAACCAACTTAACATTTCCTGTAATTGCACATAATATGCCACAAATAAAAAAAGACCTACTCTCTCCATTGGGAACGTATATACCATGCAGGTCAAACTCTGCTGTTACACTCTGCGTCTTCTAGTGAGGGAAGCAAAATGATTGTCTGATCCTATGCATCCACTTTGTAAATCAAGCTGTGTAACAGCTTGGGTTAAGCTAATTCTGTAGAGAACATCATTAACACTGGACGGACCCTACCAAGAGGCAAAACACAGCTGGAGCTGCTTTTACATATCTGGCTGGAGCTATGTATAAATAAACCTGACAGAACCAGTAATTCGAGTCACAAAATCAGACTTAAGGAGCCATTGAACTGACAATATATTGAGTAGAGACAGAAAAGAGACAGGAAGCATTTCAAATCCTGAAATACAGAAATATTTCAGGACATAAGAAGCAAGAAATAATGACCTAGCAGATTCTTCTCTGTTCAGGGAACATCAAAGAGTTACCGATGCAGGAGGAAGAAAGTGAATTTTTACAGCAACTGTTAGTGAACACTCTAACCTGATAATTTTAAGTACAGAATCAAGATGTTCAACTCTGTGAAGGAAATAGAATTTAAGAAGGGAATCAAGAAGAAAGATAATCAAAGTTTCCATATTGCGCTGATAAACCTGAAAAATTTACTTGTATGCTTCTATGGTGATAATTTTAACGAGTTGCTCTCAAGAACTTAAGTTTGAACTTACACTGCAGGACTTTTAGCTTATGTGCAGGGCACAGTCCTCCATTCCAACAGCCACAAATCCTCAAGAAGGACATTAATATTTATATCTATCATTTGGTTTCTTTTTTGGCAGCTGTTGGGT
>NW_010576337.1:0-12362 GCF_000687285.1 Phaethon lepturus | reverse complement strand
CTGCCCGCCTCCGTCGCCCGCCTCCGTCGCCCTTCACCGCCCTCCGCACCTCAGGCCGCCCTTACCGGCCCTTTGCCGCTCTTTTCTTCTCGCCCCTTTCCCGCTCTGGTCTTTCTCCCCTGGGGAGTGACAGAAGCAGGACCCCTCGAGCCGGGCTGCGGCGAGGGGGCCCTCCAAAAACGGCCCCACCGCACGCCCCACAGCCCCGGGTGAGAAAGCTTTGCTCGCTGCCGTAGGGGCCAGGCCTGTGGTTGCCGCTTCGGGAGGCGAGGTTAGTTACTGCCAAGCAAGCCTTTTCCCTCAGCCAGGGGCAAACCCAGTCCCAGGCTGGGGACTAGGTGCAGGTAAAGGGCTGTTGTGCCCAGGTGTCAGCAGTTGTGCACCCGTTTTTCTCCTGCCAAGCTCAGGAACTGGCTTTTCAGAGTGAAAAACACACAGTTGTTCTTACAATCTCTGTCGACTGCAGCACTTGCCCATCGAAAGGTTAGTTATTGTTTAAAAGCTTTTTTTTTTTTTCCCTGGAGGCCTCAGCAGATGGAGGCCGTGGCAGGAGTGCAGCTGTGACAGAACCGGACGCCCTTGACACCTTGTCAGGGAAATCAATGTTCTTGATCTTTTGCCAGGACAGTCTGGCACTGAAGGCAGCTCAGCCTGTCTCAACATCAAGTTTTCTAGCCACTGGGCTAACCAAGGTTAGCAAACACTCTCTCTCTGGTTTTCTAGGAAGGAAGCCTCTGGCAATTGAGAAACTGCCCAAATTGTCTTAAACAAATCACTGCTATCAGGAACCTCAGTGAGTTGTTTCATCAATAGCCCTTTTTGAAGCCCCACACTGTCCTTTTTGCTCTTACTGCCTTCCAGAGCACTCTTGAAGGCTGCCCCTTACAACGAAATCACGTAGTCCTTTGCATGAAAGTGAGCGGATTCCTACTCCAAGACCATAGTCTGCTGAAAAAAGGAAGGAAAAAAAAAAAAACAAACCAGAAAAGGTTATTTGCAGACCCCTTGGTCCCTATTGAAATGGACTGGAGTTACCAGTACTTCTCCAGTACAAAAAATTAATTCCTAAGAGAGAGCCGAGAGGGCTGTGCTGTGCAGTGGTAGTTGATTGTGCTTTCCTTCCCATGTGCATGATGTGGTTTTCCTCTGCTGTCCTGCATTTTAGCCCAGCCTGCATGCCTGACCACACACTGGAAACACTTCAGTTATATTTCAGTGGGCAGCAGCTGATGGTCTGTTCTTTGAAGTGCCCATATGGCTATCAGGAATTTCAAAACATATGGGCGTGTCAGATGGAATAAAAATACATCTACATGAAGGAAGTCTAACTGCCACCTTGAAATTATGCAAGTTTATTCTTCTGGGCAGAAAAAGATATGGATTTCTGTTTCCTTGGCAGGATCCAAGCCACCTTTGCTGGCTCAGGTGCTGAGGAAAGAGGATGCAACTCTGAGGAAGGCAGGGTGAGCTGCTGCAAGACACAAGGTGGTACTAGGCCTGCCAGAAAAGTTACTTTAATGTTTAATTGGTTAACATATTGATTTATTGGAACTTTCAGATTAGCATAGGTGACAGAGAAAGAAGAGAACATCACACAGCTTTTAACAAAATAGCCATCTCTTCTACAATCACATCGGAGCTGTAAATAATTCATATGCAGAGTCCCACATTTCCCATTCATACTTTTTCATGCAGGTCAGTCCATACAAAAGGCATCATTTTATTTCCCTTGTTTGCCCAGCAATAACAATTGCCTCAGTTAGAACTGCATATCAGTGTGCTGCAAAAATACCTGACCAAACCATAAATGAGCTAGCTTGGCTGCCAGAAGGAGCATGGCTGCCAGAAGGAGCATAGCTGCACTCTGTGCAGTTTAATTAGATGAGTTGAAGCAGGGTATATGAGCTGTTCAGAGAGGTGGGTCAGATTGGGTGGGTGGGAGACTTTACTGGTGCCTGACTCAGCCATGTTTTCACTTTTATCTTTTTCTACCACTTTTGTACTACTACTGTCCAGTAGTACAAATGGTCTTGATTCCAAGCATGCAAAGCATCCATCCAATATGTCTGAAGTGTAATTAAACTGTCTTCTCCCAAGTATCCTATGGAAGAGTAACTACAAGGAAGATAGCCACCAGAGGTTATGCTTGATTGAGAAATCTCACTGATAGCTTTTGTGTGTGGAGGTAGTAACACTGAATGCATCCATGCAGATACATCCTCTATTTTTCCAGAGAGGTCTGCAGGTGTCTTTTATACTGACCCCTGAACAGCCACGTAAAAAGGGAAAACTATGAGCACATGAGAGCCACTGATGACTCCAGCACAGTTGGAGAGGTCATTGCTCTTCTGTGTTCTTCAAACCCTATATCTGTTCATGGTTACAATAACTCTGCAAGTACGAGCATGAACAGCTCGTCCAGCTGTGCTTGTACTGGCACTGGTTGGGGCACATGAAAGAGAGGAACTTACATCATGGGAACTATCAACTAAACCTGCTGGCAGACTGAAAACTTTCCCACGAAGACCTGGAAGGAAGAGGGAAATTTGTCATAGCATGCCATCAAACGTTTCCTGGAGCACCTCAAGTTAATGAAATGCTAAGAACCTGGGTATGATTTCCCAGACATTCCAGTGTCAAATCCACATAAACAGCAGTGCCAGTGGGGATTTGGGTTTGTAGACATAGATGCTTATCGTTACTGCAGTGTGGATGCTCCTGGACCAGCTTAGCAAGTACAAGGTGCATTCGTATCAGGTCAGTGGATGTACCTGAGAGATCTAGTGTGTATTTACAGTATAAATAGTTTGTATTTACAGTGTATATAAGTATAAAAAGGTTTATACTGTACTATGATGTACACTTTGCTTTCCATGTTCAGTATTTCAGTGTTTAAAATACTAGCCAATGTTATATGTGAAAACGCAATATTTTTCCAGTGCAAATTAAAGCTGTCTGTTGTGCATATGCACTAAGTAGTCTCTTACTACAAGATCTTCAAATATATTTCCTGACAGGACCCCAGTCTGACTCAGTTTGCAGGATGACGGATGCACAGTGAATGAGACAGCTGTTTATCTGTTCTAGTCTGTGTATGGTTATAACCTTTATTTACCATACTTCTAAATCTGTATGGGTTTATTGATTTCCTTATGAGGAGTCTGTGTTCATCACTGGAGTGAGCATTTTATAAATATTAATGAATTTTCCTTCACAGCTCCCTGTGAGAAAAGAAGGTATTACTACTTCCATGTTACAAATAAAAAATTGAAACAAGGGAGGATAAACACCACTACATGAAAGTGTCTGCTAGTGATTCTGAGACTACATGCTCAGTTTGAAAGATCTAACATTTGGTTTTATATTTTTACAGTGCAAGATATATTCTGTGTATATTATGTACATTTTGCAAATCTTTAAAGAGGTAGAGTAGATATGGAAATATTATCATGGGAACTCTCCTGAAAGGCACCTTCTGGGTCATTGAACTTATTCCCATGTTATTGCAAGCATGCCATGTAATCTGGTGCAAGAACTGACTGAGCTTTCTCTTAAAAGTAATTAGGACTTCTGCTCGTATTACTAGATCAGAAAACTGTTCCAGAGTATGGCTGCTGTGAGGGTTAAGAATTACCTTCTAGCTTCTAAACTCAATCTCATAGCCGTTTGCTCTTATACTAGCAGTGACCGCTGTTTTAATGGTTTAAATAGTTCTTTTTGTTCCTGGTGTTTATCCATCCACCTTTGTTTTGCTAAAGTAAACTAGATAAGAATGAATTATATCAAACTGAATGAAGGCTAACTACATTCTGAATAAAAATATCCAGCCAAAGGTGTAATGCAGTTTAACAGATCCATTCGGACCTTAGTTAATGTTGGATAAATTGGCATGACATAGCTTGTTTAGACAAGTTTTAAGGGAGCAACTGACTCTAGTGTTCACTCATGCAATCCTCATGCTTTGCCTGTGGTTTATACCATTATGTTTAGCCAATTGCAGAATGCCAGAAATCAGGAAGCTTGCATTAGACCCCAGTTCTGGAGGGCAGTTATTAGCATTCCGTAGCAGTATTATTATTGACATAGCATTTACTGATACACCACTCACTGTGGTTTGGCCATCATATGTATTAGGAACTTCCATCCTGAAAGTCACTAAGATGATGGGACTTCTTGTTCTAGGGATTTTCATTCTGTTGCCGGTTCTGCAGAAAGTAACTATCAACTGAAATTTAACAAGGAATCTGAAAGAGTCTTTCACTTTTAAGGGGTTCTGAATTTCCAGGGCAAACAGAAAATCATCTTACATGAGATGTCATCATCTTACTGCAGCTCCTAATGCATCAGGAATTTACCTCTTATCTTGGCATTAGTACTTTCTACAATAAGGAAGCTGTATTGGTAATCTATACTGAGACTCCAGTTCAGTACCAATCCAGGTTCACCACCATGCTGAACTAACATGGACCCTTTGACTAAGAAGACACAGAACTGTAGCCCTAAAGAAAAGGAGCACCATCTAATGCTGCTACTTCTGGGCTGATGGGAAAGCGTGTATGGTTGGAAAGCAGTACCAGTGAAGTGGAATTTCACACAGGCGGCTTTGATGCACCTGGATAAATTGCTTTGTCCCTTCTTTTTCTGTTTACTGTGGTGTGGCAATTTCCCGTGGCTAATCTTCAGCCTTATCTTATCTACAGCTGTAAACTTGTTATTAGCTTGTTTACACTGCTACAGTTTTATTGTGCATCAGAACACTTTTGATATGTACTTATGATATGTACTTATGTGCCTTCCTTTTCTTTGTAGATATAAGCAAGTTACTTGACTTGTTGATTTTATCTGGTGCACAAAATAGCCTTAGTTCTGCATATTCTTTTTATCAAACCATTCTATCAGCTAATAAAATGAGCTGAGTCAGTGGTACCAAATGAACAATTTAGTAAATGTTGCTTTTTCCTCTCTCTTTGCTTGTAGAAAGTTATTGTCTGGGTTATAATTTTTCTCAAGCTTTTTTTTTATTCATTTTTTTCCTTACAGTTTTTCTAACTCACAATTTCTGCTGAACAGATGACTCCAACTTGCTAAACAAAATTTTTCACTATTTTAACATAATTACTTATGTCACAACTACTATATCCATTTCTTGAACAAATAAAAATGATCCAGCAGATGGATATGAAGATGCTACTTGGACTTTTGATTCTCCCAGGTATTTCCCACAAGGGAAAATCCAAGGCTCCTTTTTCATAAGATGGTTAATCTAATTCTAGGAAACCTAGTATCAGATCAAAAGTGTCCACAAGACACCACACTGATAAAAACTCATTTTTATGGTTCACATGTATTTAAACATTTTTGAAGGTGAAACTTTGTCCCAGCAGAATTTGTATCTGATCATCTCACCTTCTAGAGCCAGTATACACCAAGATGAAGATAAAGTATAGACCAAGACGAAGACAAAGCACAAATACGTCTTTAGATAACTTGGAAGAAATGTTACCACATGTGTGTTTCTGATCCACTTGCGTAGCCCGTTGCATCACAGATCCAAGATTAATTAATGAAAAGCCATGGCCATGGTAAAGACAAGAGCGATTTATACTTTCTCAGGTATTGTCAGTCAAGTTCAAACTTAGAAGAAAGCTTAGGGTTTACTTTTAACTAGCACTATACGTGACAATATTAGAACAACTGCTCTTTGCTAGGATTTTATGTCATATAATGCATTGTAATTAACATATAGAAAAAACATATCCTGTCTTCAAATGAACAGTTCATATTTTTTCCTTATTATCCTCCTATAAGTGGAGGAACTATTTAAGGAAATCTAGGAAAATTAACGTAATTGTAAATTTTCTATTTTAAGTCACTAAGGATTTCTCCTGAAATATCCTCCAAACTGTGAAAGGAAAATTTCTTACTACATTCCTTACAGTGTCTTGTGGAAGAACAAGTAGACCATATCTTCACAGTGCAAAGAGAAATTATCTAGAGAGCTCTTCTCCATAATTTTCTCCAGAGTAACTCTAAATAAAAGCAAATGTCTTCTCAGCTACTTCACTGAAAATTAAGAATATCTCTAATGATGCAATAACATTAAACCATTGTAAATCCAGTGTGAACAAAATACTCCTCAAAGCTATTGTCAAGTGCATAACGAGATTCATTATTTCACTATAGCAAAGCCTATTTATAAATACATGCATTTTCCTACCTTATAAGTCTTACACTTACGCATGACCCACAGGGTTTTCAGACTTTTTCAGCTGGATGGCAATGCTTTAAGGTAAATTAGAACATTTTTTTGTACCTTGAAAGAGAGATTATACATAGACAAGCTGAGATACGATGGTTTTATTAGCATGACTCTCTTACTCATCAGTGACTAAGTCATGAGAAAATAGTTTGCCATTTGAAAGAATTATGCAGTGTGCCTCTCTTCTTTTCATATCTTTATTAATCTGAGACACTCTCATGCTGCAGAAGAAGGGGAATTGCAGTAATATGCTTCAAAGCAGAATTTGTCCCAGGAGTCATAGAGGTCACAGGTCATGGAGATTATACAACGGCAGCACCACTTCAACAGTTACCAAAGTTTGAAAAGTTGGTAACTATAAAGAAGTTGTCCAGGACTCTTACAATTGCTTCCCAAAATCTATTTTTCAAATTAATACATTAATATTTAGTTAGCTTTGTGAGAAGATGTCACTTGCAAATTATTTTTTTCTAATCTCCTCCTCTTCTGCAATGTATTTCTTTGTATTCCCTATGAGCACTACATTTGCTATGTTTGCTGTCATATTGCCACGTGTTTCCTAAGACAAAAGTATTTCTGTCATTCTGGACACACACATGGCTTGCTGCTGTGGTCATACTTTTCCCAAAATACAGAACTGCTGGTTCTTATCAGATATTATTTAAAGTTAATTAACATGATGGTGTAAAGCCATAAGCTTAATGGATTCCTACACCACCTGTAGGAACAGTCAGATATTACTATCTTAACTCTGCAGGTGGGAAACTCAGATGCAAGAAGATGAAGTGGGCAGGAAATAATATAGTGTCAGGGTTGGAATTTTTTCTTTATCCTAGTTCTGTGCAAAGTATGGTAGTCACACTATCTGTCTCAGAAAAGAAAAAATGGGAACAGATGTTAAATATCCTTCAAGGAAAGTTATATGTGTAAAGTGTACTAACTGACTCCACTTTCCTGAGCTTGGATACAAGCATGGGTAGACAGGATTTGTTGTTTAATGGGAGTCTAAGAACATCTTCAGTGAAGTCTGCTCAATTATTATTTCCCAGGGAAAAGAAAAGGGCAGAAGTAGGAGGTAGATGTGAAAAGCTGCCCCTTGTTTACTATTTAGAGGTCCCAAAGAAGTCCAGGCATTCTGGCCAGCACAGTGTGCTGCCAAACTGGACACAGACTGACAAGACTGAGAAGTACTTGTAAATCCCAAGGCTGTTTGCCTTGTGAGCAGGTTGGCTGTGTTTACCCTGGGAAGGGATTTAGTGGTAAAAAACACTGCTGTGCTGTACTGGCAAAAGCACTCCTAACATGAATGTAGCTGTATCAACAAACCGTGCTTTTTCTTAGTCTGTTAAAATTACCTTCTCTTTATACGCACTTGGTTGAAACAGCTCTTGTCAGCAAAAACAAAGTTTTGCCAACGTAACTGTTTGACCAACAGCTGTTTCACTACCTTAGAATATTACGTGATAAAAATAAAATCTATAGTAGCTATCATAGTAGCTCTCAACTCAGAGTCATATAATAAATACAGTCCCTGAATACCTTGTGTGGATAAGGGGAGATATACCTAGTAGCGTGTTTATTATTTTAGGAATACTTTCTCCCTGCTGCTATTATGACGTGTTGGTGCAACTTGCTGTGCAGCATATTCCAGTGTCTACTAATTGTTGTTTACTAATAGGGCTAAGAGTCACCATAATCTACCCACAGGGCATTTTCTTTTATCTTTTATGATGTCCAAAGAATTTTGAAAGGCATCAACACACTCTTACAATTCATTATTAATATTAAAATTTTAGGTTAGGCTTAGAGAAGGGAAAGAATATTTGGCTTATGGTTTTACTGCATCTGCCCTAAAAGAGATTATTAATTTTCTGTTGTTGTTGTCTTTTTGCATTCCAGCCATTACAATCATTAGACCTGCACATGGTGAGTAAAATTACAGTCCTGACGCGTACCTGGTATTCAGTTCACCTAGAAGTCTCAAAGGTGAAAAAAGGGATGTAGAAGAATAGAAATGGTATCAATAGATTTTTCCTTATAAAATGGTAGCAACAGATCAGATGAAAATAAACTCTCTGCATGTTCCCTGAGCACAGGATAAGAAGTAATGGGCCTGAATTATAGGAAAGGATAGTTAGGAGAATATTCATAGAGACTCTTGTAGGATGGGAGACAAAGTCTCCTCCCTCTCCTGTCAAAGCAGCTTATGCAAAGAAGCGTGTCTTGGGGACAGGAGTGGAAAGACAGAATAAGTGTGTTCCTGCCCAGCTGTGGACTGAAGATGGTGACCAGTGGCACTTGTGAGCATACAGTCCCAGTTACTGACTTCAGTTTGTCTTGAGGTGTTACTTTAGTGGATAGATGGCTCAAGCGAACTACAGGCTCCTTGGCCTATACAGTAGGTCTGAGCTATTCTCCTGCCTCTGTCCTGCAGAGTACTGGGTGTGATACCAGCTCCCGGCCCTTCCACTACCTCAGCCAGGCAGGTGTTGAGACGTACATGGTACAGATCTTTAAAAAAAACTATGATATTAACTTGTTTGATTTAGAATACTATGTAAAAGATTTTTCCCATCTGGTACTTCACAGTATGCTCGGAGAGTCTCCAGCAATAGCAGTTGCTCTCTGAAAATCTTGCAGTGTAGCAGAGCTCTTTTGAATGATCTCTTTACTATGTTCTTTTCTGTGAAAGGCAGTACAGAGTTTGGTATATAAATTGTGTGTCTCTAAGGTGATGTTGAACCATCAGAAAGCCTCTCACAGCTATTGCTAGATCTTCAGTGCAATCTGTTGGAAGGACAAGAACTGCTACAGAAATCAACAAGAGGATTTTGAAATTTCAGAGTGAGAAGTGAAATAAAGAATATTTGAGGAAGTCCCTCTTGTTATATCTGTTTACTGGGAAAAGGCAGAGAAGATAGAGACAAGTATAAAACTATGGACATAGACTGTATCCACTATGTATGTATGACATACTGTACTCTTCGTGTCTCATAGAGTCAATATACAGGTATTATATTTACAGAAAGGGGCAGGGGGGAAGAGAACCAAAACTTTTCATGGCTTTATGTGCTTAAATTTTACAAGTAAAATTATTTAAGAAGCTGATTTCTTGTTCAGGAAGAATTATGACTATAGATTATGAAAAGCAAATAGCTGATAAAGTATATTCTGCATGGCAGTATCATGTATCTCATGACAGCCTCACTTACTATGAACTTCACTCTCTGGTCTGAGTGTAACAATGAAAGAGAGGTACATTATTTGCAATCTCCTTCAGTTGTAGTATATCACTGTGAGCATGTTTATATATAAGCTTTTACAAAAGCATTCAAGATTCCTGGTGTAATAATTAAAGCAGTTCACTGATTGACATTCATGTATCAAGCTGTAGTTTCAGGACCAATTTCATCTAAGTGTGGGCTGCCAGAAGGGGTACTTTTGTCTTACCCCTTGGTCCCAACCACAGAAGTCTCTTCTGTCAGAACTGGTGCTCTGTTCCAACCTGCCTGAAATCTAACTCATGAAAAAAACCCATCAGTGCAAAAATAACAATTAGTTTTCTGCCATATCAGTTGCAGTTTCATCCTGCAGCCCCAGACACCCTAATACTGGCATGAGGGATCGCGAGAGGAAGCAGAGCTGGCAGCAGGGGCTAAGGGACCAGTGGGACCTCCCTCTTCCATGGCAACCTACATTTAGCTCAGCATAATCTGAACTGCAACCTCAGGTTTCCTGTGCATTTAAAAAAAAACATTGACTGCCCCCTCCATGTTGGTAAAATACACAGTTATCTATTTATTTATATCGGCATACCAATTTAGTAGTTCCTTGTGAGTGCTCCCATGCTCTCCCCAAGTGGATATACTTAGAGCAATGTAAAACACCTTTATGCTACTATAATATTAAGAACTTCTGATTATTAAATTATTTCCCAATGTTTTGATTATTGCCCTTCTTCCAAAACCAAGGGCAACAAAAGGATTAATTTTAAAATAAGTTTCATTACTGCGGTTTAGCTTGTGGGTTATCTGTAAAAGCAAACAAAACCCTCTATAAGTCAGCAGCAATGTTCGTAATATAATGCGAAGTGCGATCCACATTTCTCTCTCGTAAAGCTGCTTCTTTCCTTGCTGTCCTGTAAGCTCTTGCCTACTTACTTACTGTTCTACAAGTTTCCCTCCCTGTCACTGATTTTGTGGCTATTTGACAACTTACCTTCAGGGAGGTGGGTTATTGCTGCTGTAGTACAGAAGCATGAAAAGCACGTATTTTTAAGGCCTAAGACCTGATGGTGGATCCAAATAATGCAAGTCCAAACAAACTCTGGACTGCCAAAGGCCAGCTTTGTATGCCCTTACTACTTTACAAAGTAAAGCTAGAGTTGTACATGGTCTCCAAAACATGATTTAGCTAACCCAGCTGTGATTTCCTTGCACGATCTGGTTTTGCTCCTCTTTCACCAGTAGGCTGAATCCAAAATATTATTTTAAACTACGTATCTATGAAAAGTGAAACTCTTTATTCTTCAGACCTGCAAAAAATAAGCTGCTTTGAAATTGTCCACTGAGATTGTGTCAGACAGAATGCTGGTTCCCTATCCTTATGTGTTCATGTCTTTCATGTGTTACATCTTTGCTCTCCTGCATTTGTCACTTGTTTGATCCCTTTCAACTGAGACATTCACCACCTTTCTCCTTGTTCCCTCTAGTTTCTTTCTTTCCAGGCCCGGATCGCCTTCGTATTTCTCCTGTTGCCTCCAGGTCTGTTTTGTTTGGAGCAGAAGCTCCCCCTGCTGCTCTGTTTCGTAGTGTGCAACGTGGTACAGTCAAAAGAAACTGGGTAGGTTTCTGGTTATCTAACAAAGCAAGTTCTAGGGCAATAAAGGAAATTATTGTTGAAAGTTATATAAAATATTTTTATTTGCAATTTCAGCTATTCCCTAATTTAATAGCAGCTTCAAGTAATTTCTCCATGGTAAAATTGAATAAATTTTCCAGAAGCCTTTATTAAAAATCTAATCTACTAGCAGTAGCAAACCCTAAGAGAAATTGGGTCAGTCTGGAAGTTTACTGTCAGCAATACGTGAAGTCGTTTTGATGATGAATGAAAAATTTTGATGATGGATGAAAAAACATGGTTCTTCCCCATCTGTTTCTTTTCCGAAACTCCCACGCAGCACACTGTTCCTACAAGGCCACATACCTATCTGCACTCTCACTTAACCAGCCTGGGGTTTTCCACAGACCTTATACCCACCAGTGCAGACCTGTAGCTGCTTTCATATCCTTACGGCCCAGTGTTGTATTTACATAAGCCTCATTGTTTACCTGTGATTTAGCCTAAGGATTTCAGTGAAATAAGGTCTGCCTACAGGTCTATCAATTTCTGGGCATTTCAGTATTTTCCTGGGACTTGAACTCGTACGCGTTTTCTCATTCAAGTGGTCGGGGCTTTTTTGCTTCTTCACATCCACATTCAAATCAACTGAAGGCACGGAAAGGTCATTGCTAATGCTAAAACCTGTCCCGTGAGCCTCCTCCACGGACTGGTTAGCATTCGACTCCCACTTTAGCAAAGCAGAAACTAGAAATGTATGGTTCACGGTAAGCGCTGTACCAGCAGCCTGGACTTCTGTAGTTAGTATTTCTCCTCACTTCTTCAGTTCATTTAATGTCAGAGAAGACGTGGCGCCTGTTGTAAGCCTTGAACTTCCTCCCCTGCCACCAGTTGGAAAGTTAGCCTGTTAAGAGTGAAAAAGCAAAGCTGCAAAACAGGCAGTATGTAAAAATAGCCGAGGTCTTACTGCATATAAAAGCTCGTAAAATTTTGGGGTGTCAACTTCATTCGCCGTCTGACCGAAGGTTGCACAAAGCGGCGGTCTGCTCATCAAACCCGCTGGGTGATCCCCGCGGCGCCGGGGCCGGGGCTCGAACAGGGAACCTGAGGCGGTGAAGGGCGGGGTCTTTGCCCATACGCATGCGGAGGGGAGGGTGAAGCGCGTGCTCGCGGGCCGCCCAGGCGATCACGTGGTTGGGGGGGGCCGGGAAATGCTGCGGCTGCTGGAGAAGCTCGCGCCGGACCGGGCCTTCGAGGTGGGCTT
>NW_010576336.1:0-11597 GCF_000687285.1 Phaethon lepturus | reverse complement strand
GTGCCGTGGAAGCGAGTCACCCGAGGTTACCCTCTCTCTTATCGCCCTCTTGCCTTCCTCCCTTTTACACCCAATTCTTTGCGGTCCTTATGTTTGTCCTATCTTATGTGGATCCTGAGCTCTTCGGGGTAGGAAGTATATCTTATCTCTGCTTGTAAAGCACTAAGTAAATTTACGCATAGTCCAAGTCCAATAACAACCACCCTGATCTTTTGCTTTTGCTAGCGTTTGATTTCAGGAGCTCTCTGTGACTCCGAATGAGAACAAGTTACGAAAGCAAGGGTATAATTAGGGCTCCTGAGGTGGTTTTATTCTAATCTGAGGAGAGGGACTTTATATTGTTTTTTTCTCTTTAGAAATAATAACACCATAAACAAGTCTGCCTGAAATAAGAAAATACATATGAGACTTTTTAATAGACTAATACTTGTAAAAAGGATAGGGTGTTAAACGATGTATTAACAGACTTTTTCTTAAGTTGAACTTTAGGAGAGTTTGCTAGCCTGCAGTGTGACACATTAAATTGCATTTGGGATTAGAGAGGGACTCAAAACAGCAAAATTTGGGCCTGGAATGAGATTCCAAACACTTTGCTTATAAGTATTCTTTAGGCTCAGCCATTAGAAATGTGAAATTGAGAGTGTATGAAGACGTGTAGTGTTATTCCTGCTTAGAGGATATGATCTGTACAGGTAGAAGCAGAGTGAAAAGGTGGTGTTATTTAGTTTGGGAGAGTGTGGGGGTGCAGGATAGTTGATATAATTTAATTTCTTACTGAAGTGAGTAGAATTAAAGTTCTAGCATTATCTGAGATGGACAGAGCTGCTTCTGAGATACCTGTCTGCAAAAAGCCAGCAAAACTGGCTTCAGCTCACATCATGAAACCCTTTGTATTTGTGACATAGCAACAAGTGTTTTACACCTGGGCTTATAAAACTTTTATAAAAAATCTCTTATTAAGCCTCAGTATGTCACTTTGATAAGCTGGTAGGGTAGCTAATAGACAACGTTGGGCATCTGCTCATTTCCTGCATATAGAGGGTTGTATTTGTCACTGAAGCAAGATTTAAAAGTAAGTAAAACAAAAAATGCTTAACTACAGCTTCTTAACATATAACAAAGTTATTTATTTTATTCATGAATATAATACACTTTCTCTGAAAAGATAGTTTGGACCTTAATTTTTAAGAGGATGTTTGGATTTCTTAGCTGAATAAACGTGTTTGCTTCTGTCTCTGCCTAATCTGCCTTGTGCCTGTGTAACCCAGCAGGGAGAGCACAGCACTTTTTGATATTCTCAGAAGGGGTGAATGTGTCTTGCTTTGAAGATGAGGGAGGCACAATAGTGGTTCATATGCCACATGCAGGTTCTCCTTAGAGGTTACACTTTACCCTGCAAGAACTTAAAATGTCACGACTGCCACAAAGTGCAGTGATTCCACAAACTCGGTGCATGACGTACAAAGAGGAGGGAAAACAATGTAGCTTCTGCATTTCTTGATGTCTTTTGAAATATTGCCATAGGTATGTTAGATATATGTTACGCTTCACTGCAAGATACTAGCTGGAAGTTGCCTTATTTGTTTTCCCAGCGTAAAGCATCCTTGTAGGTACCTCTGATGCCAGAGTCATTGCAGTGGCGTGTAACAAATGAGGATGTGCCCTGGCTTCACCTTACAGGCAAGACGGTTCTTCCCTCTCTAGGCATATTAGAATTCATTTATCCTGGAATCCAGCAGCACCCAGGCCAAAACATCTGGTAATGACATCTGTGTGGCAACTAAGTGTTCTGGTGTCTGTCACAGTCATATATGAGCGCAAAGTAGATTCAGGTGTTTGGAAAATTACAACAAGAATGAAAGTATGTTTTTCCTGAGGAATTCTGCAGGGAAGCGGGTCATCCTTTATTATACTTCTGTTTGCAAATAATGTAGTAAAGGCTGATGAACTGGAATCTGGGCCTCTGAAGGAAGAATCATCATGACAGCCTTTGTGGAAAGTATTATTTCTGTTATTAGGTCATAAACAAATAGGGGACTCTGGAGTGGTTGATTAATCTTTTCTTAAAATGCTTGTTAATAATGTGGTGACCCTTCATAAACGTGGCAGTTTAACAAATGTATGATCGTGTCTATGCATGGGCTCCTGCCAGTTTGCTCACTCAAGAATGGGGCAGATACATTATATAAAGGTACTTTATTGTTTACTCAGGGTTTTAGCTAAGCATATTAGAAAGGTATGAGTTAGCCAACAATCTGAATATGCCTAGAGCACTTGGCTGAGGTAAGATTTCTAAGGGGAAGTTATTAATTTATTAAATCTACTGCTACGCTTGGAAAAAAAAATAGACAACGTTCTGGGCATATGAACCATCCTTAGGGCACTTCAGAGGAATTGATGGCAGCATTTGCCACGTTGAAAGCTCAGTGGATATGAACTTATGTCTGTTTGGCTCAATTACTGTGCTCTGAGCAGTGTAATTTAAATATTGTGTGTTTCCGGAAGGTTAGCATTGCTGGTACACTTCACGCTCTTCACTGTAAAAAGCAAGCGCTTTAAAAACAAGTGACAATCTTCCATTTGCCACTATGTAATCAGTGAAACTGTTCTGTTAAGATCAAAATTTCCAAGGCTAAAGTCAATTAGAGTGAGGTACTTGAATTTGTTATGCTCCTTCCTTAGTCCACATGAAACAAATGCAGAAATGACACTGTAAAACTGGTGATAAGGGCAGCAGACCAACCAAGTGGCAGGCTAAATTTGCTTAACGCTACTTTCTGTACGGGGAAGCACCGTGGTCTGAAGGCGGAATTGCCCGCCCTGGCATCGTTTAGAAACTCTTGTCAGAGGTCTGACATCACTGGGGCAGACACTTGCGGAGCGGAGCCACGAGGTTATAGATTCTGCGGCTTTCCTGGGAGCCATAGTGCTGCTACGCACTGGTCGCAGTATCCCACGTTCAACCGAGAGCAAGCCACGCTTTTACTAGCAACGAGCACCGTCTGTGTAAGTGCCATCAGACCAACGTCTGTGGCCATGGCCATAACCATAACCCCTTGTCCAGCTGTGCTTACGCAAATTCCTGTGAAGCAAGGTCAGGTATAGTATATTAGTATATTAGTAATGTATATTAGTATACATCTGTCTATACGTTCATCTATACAGCAGTGTTAGCACACTGTCAGCGAGGGAGAGCAGAGGCACAGACCAGTTGCTGTGAAGCTGGTCATTGCATGGTGAATTCACCTAAGCTATTCTCAAAGTAATTTGTTCCTGTAGTTGTATTCGAGGATACAACGCCAGTCTTAAATTTTGTCAGAATTTAAAGTAACTCTCATTTTGTGCTATTTAATTTTAGTTTCATAGCAAACCTTTTAGAAGCCCAACTGCAATGTAGCAGGCTTCACAGCGTGGCTGTATATGTTTAGATTATCTTCTTGACTTCCCATCACTTCAATTAAGTGACCCATGATTTTTATGTTACAGGACATTGCAAGAGATGCACCTGCCAGTTTTATTTCTGTTTTTATATTGTTGGAAGAGGTTTGGAAGTTTGATCTAAGTATATTCCTGAAAGTTGAGATGCTCCTCTGAAACTTTCCAATTTGCTGGAGGAATATTGTGGTGTTTGTTTGGCCAGAGGGCAGCCCAGGGTCTTAAAGGTCCTTTTGAGACTTATAACCTCTGATTCTTGGAATCAAAATGTAGAGCCCGAGTTATGAGCACCTATATGGGGATTTCTGGTGAACTCAGTGAAAATCTTGTAAGAAATACGTGTTGTCACATGCTGTGTTGTCTTCTGGGCAGATCAAAAATATCATGCATCAACATTTCTCATGGAATAGCTCTATTTTTGACTCAGTAGCATGTGAGCAGAAGCTGGACATGACATAGAATGCGAGAGAAAATCAAATATGAACAAGAAGAAATCTTTCTTTACCCATTTAGGGAGTGACCGTTTGTCAGCATCTGGTAAGTACGTACCCATTTTCAGGAGTAGAAGAACATTTGAAATGTGCCGCTCATATGTGATTTGAGTCCTAAATGTAGCTTGTGGTTACGAGTCTGTCTTTAGCATATTGCTGTGTGCTGCCCCAAAGCCTTTAGGTCACGTAAACTTATCTCAGATTTAATTTTCTTTCAGTCGTAGTATTAATTCAGGGGTTGTTACAGTTTGTTTGCTTAAAAAAATCTATGTGATATTTCTTTGCATGTTGCAAACTTCATCATTTTGGAATCCTAAATGAACTGTTAAAAGAACTATTTATTGTAACCCTACTATATGGACATATTTTGACAAAGAATGTGCATGAACTTGATGGTGCATCAAAGCAAAAAAAACCCAAAATGGTCTTTGATTTTAAGGAAAAGACTTGAACCACTGTCAAGATCAAAGTATATTTCATGGGCTAGAGTACTGATTCAGCAAAGCATGTAAAAAAGAATTTCAAGCACAGTGAGCTTTGGTGGCAGTCACTGAACACGGTTGCATTTTCTGGCTTCTCAAAAATCCCAACAAAACAAAACACTTGCCCACAAACAAGTCATCAAAAATATTGTGATCTTTTTCTGTTTTCATGTCCTCGCTCAGTATTTCTTACACAGTTTGCATTATTCATAACGATTTGCTTTAATCTGAAGGATTTAAAGTTTTAAAAGTTCCTGCATTTGCATATCTGCTTCTCTCGGTAAAATGTGCTTGGCTGATGAGAAATAACTCGTATGCTTTTCCATGTCCTAGTAATCTTTTATTCACATATGCTTTATGCAATAGACATACTCACTGCTCTTCTTCCTTCTCCATCACCAAGAGTCTTAGAATATGTATGCTGACACCAAATAAATTAAAGCAGTACTTTTTTTCTTAATGGAAAATGCCTGGTAAGACAGTCGGATTCTCTACATCCCTCTTTGGTTTTCAAGCAGACCAGTGTTAGAAGAGAGCTTTCAGCCAGACAAATGTTTTATGGCAATAGCGCTTTACGTTTTCGCGACACCCTTCTTTTAAGGGTCCAAAATGCTTTACAGCAGTAATAAATTAAGCCTTACAACATCCTATGTGGTAGGTAACTATTATACTCATTTTATGGGTGCCAGACTTCACGGAATAAGCTGCATTCAACATGCCAGCACACTATGAAGAGCCATTCTGCGTTTCATCCTAGAATGATCATGTGAATGCTGTCTACAATGGAGTCTATAAAAGAGGTACCTACAAGGCAACGGATTAGGACTTTTAGGAGCTGTGTTTGTCTTTGCGCCTTGCGCAGAGACCTTTAAAAAAGGGTTTGTGAAGAAAGCTGTGCTTAGACACTAAGAAAAGTCTTGGAAAGGATTCAAGATAAAAAACTCTGATAAACGATGGAATGAAGGTTCAGCAATCTGGAAAGAAAGCTAGTGTGGAAGAGGGTCTGGGGGAATCAAAGGAAAGGCTTTAGAGCGGAGGAGCCATGACCAGATTTTCTTGGCTGCAATCCAAAATGTATAGGAGAGCCTGGCCTCCCTGTAATACTGCAGCTGAGATAAAAGTAAGTCGTGCCTGTTGTTAATAACACTCATTCCCAACCTGAGACCTAAATAACTGTAGGCAGCTGTACTAAATCAGTTTTTAAATCAGCCGAAGAACTGAGCTAAGCTCTGGGTGGTTAAATGGCAAAGCAGCCTTCAGCAATGCAGTTGTGTCTGAAACGGGTACCTGAGCGGTGGCACCCCACAAGCCCATGCAGGTGTCCTAAGCTTCTTACAGTCTCTTTTGCTTAAGTGTTTGAAGTGTCTTCAGAGCCTGCAATGATAATGGCCACTTAGTTTTGAGGAAGCACCGAATCATGGAAGAAAATGTGATACCAAACATGTAAACCCTCAATCTTCTGGCCTGAAGTCACAGCATGGGTGGTCTGACTTGGTGGCCAGCCAGCAAGGGCTGGAAGGCTGGCTAGTGAATTCAGAGGGAAAGGCGTCCAGTTCATTTGGAAAGAACAAAGCTGCTACTTTGCAAAAGTCGTCGTATATTCATATGTATACACCTCTCAAAGCGAGGAGGTTCTTGTGCAGAGTGCGTAGGAGAAGGGGCGTAGAAAAACCTGAACTAGTTTTAAAATGAAGCTCAGTCATTGCATGGACGGGCATGTAGGGTGTGATTGTCTGGATTAGCAGAGATCAAGACATTGATCAAGGAGGGACCCCTCCCAAGATAAATTAACATCATATGATGAACTCAATGCTTCATGCCGTGTTTTTACTACTTCTTAAAAAATCATAGCATGCAGGAATAACCTCATTATTCTGTTGAGATGAAACAAGGAATACAGGCACCAAGGAATATTTTCTGTTCTGAAATATTCATAAGTTTTTTTGTTTTCTTTTTCTACTGACACAAACAGTCAAAAAGCAGCCTGGAGGAAATGTCCTTCGCTTTTGGAAAATGAGTTGGTAATTTATTCACATAGGGCTATGTAGTCATTTTGAATTAGCACATTGTGGAATCTGCTAATAAAATGAAGTCAGTTTACATTTTAAACAACCTTTAATATTTGTAAAAGTAAATATCCCTTAATTTCTCAGCAATTTAGATGTAATGGAAATTGTCAGAAATTTTAATTTCTCCCCGTTTAGCTCACTCACAATGGCTGTCAAACAGTCAAGTGATATGACGTAAAGTACTGCTAATCGTTTCAGCACAAGACAGTACTTCAAAGGTAAGGCAAAGGATGTGCAGACACTAATGAAATTTTATTATCAGAACATAGAATTAGAATTGTGACAAGAGACAATGGTGGCAGTGACATGCAGCTAGAATGTTAAGCTTCTGAAATCTCCAAGCTGAGCCTCGCAGACAAAAATAGCTAGAGCTACAGACTTCTTAATAGTCTTAAATGGAAATTGAATGGGCTCAATTAATCAAATGAAGAAACTATAGCGAATTACAAAAAAGGCTCATTCTGTATTCTCAGGCTATTAACCTGCACGGCCATTATGTCCTGTTGTAGTGGTGTGGTTTGCAATCCATGTGTTGCTTCTCTGAGAGTACGTGGTTTTGTGATTCATAGGAAAACACGTAAAGCTCGTAAGAACAGCATGGCATGATGGTTTTTGCAAGCACATGCCTGGGCAGACCCCGCTGCCAGTGGGTCTTACTTCACATGATCAAGCCGATTCTGTCTGTGAAACAGGACTGCATGTTTCTGAATAGGTGAGCATGAGAAGTTTGCCGCAGGGCAGATAACCGGTCCCCAGCATATCCAAGGTGAAATGATTAATTTAACTGACCTCTGGGCATCTGTTAATATTTTGGTGTTCACTAAAAGAGTATCTACTTTACAGAAACCTATGAGAACCTGTCAGGTGTCAAAGAAGAAACAGCTTTGATGTTAGCGGGTTCACTTGAATTTAGTCCTCAAGTATTTGTAAAGTAACCGACGCTGTCCTAAGTCCCTGAACTGTGGTGGGTGTCCTGTTGCCTTCTGAGCCTCAGCCGCTGCAAGAGGAAATGGAAGATACCACCTGGAATTTATTAGGTTACTTCTTTTTGAATTTAGTTAAACTTGGGTAAGACCGAACAAAGTCTGGAAAATTCTCTCTCCTGTAGAGGGGACCTGCCTTCTGCTGTTAGGAACTTGGTCTCTGATTCTTGGATGAGTCCCATCTACAATGGCATCGGAGAAGAAAAGTATTTGAGAAGGGTTGGAGAGAAAAGATACACATCATTGTATTCTACAGGTGCACCTTAGGCCCCTTTGGAGGATGTCTGTTCCCTAGGAGTCCTGCACAAAGATAGGGCTTTATGAAAACTCACACCCAGCACGGATGCGATAGTGGGGAGCTCTTCTGCCACTTCCACAGGACATAATCCAGCAGAAAGTCTGCACTGCCAGGCACTGGCTTTCCCTCCTCCATCTGCAGAGTAGCTGTCGGCTTTGGGGAATGAAACAGAAGTGTTTTGAGTGTAGAACTGAGGCTGGACACTTGTTACCAAACTCCTGCGGTGCACTGGAGTAGTGCACATTCCTTAGAGTATAATTTCTAGCTTCATTTTAAATGGGGATGGAAGGTGCATTGTTTTCTTTAGAAGATGATTCTGCATTGTGATGGATCTCTCAGCAAGACGGGAGGCTTTCCCCTGCATGGTGAAAAGGTCACAAAAATAATGTAATTTGTTAGCCCTGCCATGTAATTTCATGAACCTGGCAATAACACTGGTTTCTAAATAAACAGGTAAGGCCAGAGTGTGTATCACTAAGATGTTGCTTTGGCCTGGCAGGATAGTCCAGATTTTGAGTCCTCGTCAAGACAGTCTTTGCCTGGTGCTCGCTGCTGAGAGGTGCTGCGTTTTCGTTCCAGGGAACGTGGCTGTGTCCCACCATCCCTTTTCTATTCTCTCTCTCCAGTGGCTGCATTTTGTCTTTTCCATTGTCCCCTCTGGTCTTCCATTTTTCCTCTCTCTCTTGCATTTTCTTTCTCTGTATTTTTTATTCTCGCAGAGGCCATCTCCAGAGAGTCCTAAAATAGAAAATTCATGTTCCCGCGTGCTCTGTCCTGTGCCACGCTGCCGCTCCCCCGCCAGCGCCGGGCGTAGTCGTGCAAGGACTCAAGCTACGCTGGTAGCTTTGCCAAGGGCGAACTGTAACCCCGAGTGCTTGATCATTAGCCGGAAGCGAACCGCGCGTCGTACGAGCACATATGTTGCCTGTTTACAGCTTCCATTCCATTGCTAAGTTATGCGAGTCTCCCAGTCAGGGAACAAAACCAATACCACATATGTTTGGTGACTAACCGAAAACGTGATTTGTCCTCACGATGAAAAGGAGCGGCGGGGGACGGGGCGGGGGGGAAGGAGTTAAAAGCTCGTATTCCACTTAGTGATGCAATTTGGAAAAGAGGTGACACATGGCTTGAAAATGTTTTGGGTGTTGTGTTAATGGTAAATCCAGAGCAAATTCTGAATGGGCAATACGCAGCTGCGTTGCTGCAGGGAGAGGAGGCATTGCCACGTGGCTGGCGCAATCCCGCCGGCACCGTGCGCACGGCGAGTATCCGCAGCGAGCTGCTCTGCAGGATTTAACTGCCACGTGGCAGTTTCCCCTAAGTTTCGGATTCTCACAATTGGTTCATACGCAGCTGAATACGTCGGAAAAGTGGTCATAAAATGAATCCTTGTGGCTTGTTTGCCCAGGAAAGGAGAGGGTCTGGTCTCCGAGCGCTAACCCAGGAGCTGGAGGTCCTGGGCCAGGTGACATGGCCTCTCTCCTCCAGGTTCACACCAGTGACCTGGGGATAGCAGCTCTCCCCTCACTGATGGGGATGTTGGAGGATTCGTGAACTGAAGACTACGATATGCTTGTGGGAGCACGAAGCTGTGTGAAATGGGTGGCTCTGCAGTGCTGCCTGCCGTATCCACCACTAGCTCCTCCAGGACCTCAAAGGCCCCATCAGGGACGTCAGCGAAGCTTTATGTGAATGTAGGAGCCTCAGCGCGAGGGCAAAGGAATACGTGACTGCCTGGTAGGAAGCTTCTTACCTGCCGGTGGTATTCTTGCACAGTGAAGCTTCCCCTGAGCTGCAAAACCTCTTGCATGTAACATTCACGCGTATTTTGGAAGGACTGTTAATTACAAAAAATGGGATGCAAAATTCAGCTTAAAAATGTGTTCTTACTGGGATCAAGAAATTGTTGTCCTGGCAACAGTAAGCATCTGGGTTTTTTCTCTCTTTTTTCTCCTTTAGTGCTTTTTTCTTTTTTTTTTGGCCTTGCATTGGATTTGCAGTGCCCTGCAAGAGGCCTTTCAGGCTTTAGCTGTTCCTCTGAGTTATAATGGCCAGGTTTGTCCTTCAAGTAGAATTTCATGCAGTCCTCTGCGGGGGAGGTCTCGATGTTGCTTGTTTTCTCACTGGACTCAGATTGCTATAAAAGTGGCTTAGCAGAATCAAGTTCACTCTTGGATGAGAAGGTCTGTCTTAGACAATGAGCTGCTGTTCAAATTTTAGTTAAAATGCACTTGCATGCTTCATGGAAACAACAGTTCTCGGAAGTGAAAAGCTTTATGTACAGAGGGGAATTATATGGAACATATTTTTCTTCAGATTAAGGCAGCTCTTGGACGATGAATAGAAAAGCTGCAGAACTAACTGGCTGATCTTTGGTACTTAGTATTGTGTATCATGCTGGGATAAATTAACAATTATTAATCTGTACCTCTCCTAATAGAGTTGAAAATGCAAACCCAAAATATTTCAGTAAGGGGGGGAAACCTTGAAATTGTCATAAACCTCTTCTCTTCACCTTTAATACAACCTCTTGGTTTTTAATTACTCCTGTAAAGTGGAGCAATCACAGGATCCTCCTGTGACATTTTCAAGTTTTCTGTCTGCTCCACTTACGAGAAACAAATGGGTCTGCTCAGCTCCATCTAGATTGAGTTTTTCATGAAGTCATTACTTCTGTCACAGGGACTATTTTCAAATTGAAAAATCTGAAACAATAAATGATGGTGAAGCAGTTAATAACTGTTAAGAAATCACATTTGGAAAATTGCATTTAAGCAATAACCTTTCTCCCTGTAATTAAATGACAGAAAGGTCCTGGTTTTAATTAAGTCAGCAATTTATAGTTATGAAGCTATACTTCACTATGCAGATTAGAAGATGATAGGTCACAGAACACCCTGAGTGCATTTTTAGCGGAGCTGATCTGGTAATTACTCCACTGTTCAGTGGTGACCACAGTGAACCGTATCTCTAGATTAAACAATTTTCTTTTCCCTGCTCCATGATGTATAACCAGGATGAGTAAATGTACCACTAGGACTGCATCGAACATCTTTAAATTAAAATGGATTTTAAATGAGGGGGCATGAGCGAAGAAAGTAATGTTTGAAGAACAGCGGTAGAAATGAATGGGCCACTAGGCAAGTCTTGCAAGCAGAGAATATATCATTGTTTTACAGGGCTTTCTATCTTGCGCCTGAATGTTTGGTGCAGATTTATGAGGAAGTAAAATGCTAATGTTAGTGTATTTATAAACATATGATGGGGGTTTCATCTATAATTTATTCCCAGGCCCTGCATTATGCAGCCTATGAAAGAAAATGAAATGCTGTGTTGGACAGCAAAAGGGTTCATTAATACAGCTTTCACATTTTATTTAACTAACCCCTAGCTCATATTACACATTGATTATTACATTGTGAGATGTTTTTGAACACTTATTGTGTTCTGTTCCTCAGGCCTTTTGCTAGCTACTTCAGTACGATTTCAGCAGCATTCAACTGTCTTATTTCAACTAGCACTAAGTGTATTCGCTTGGCCTTCAGGCACATGAACAATGTATGTATATTTATGGAGAGATATTTTTTCTGAAAGAGTTGGAGGAACAGAGATAGAGTTCAGTATTCCCGTTTATTAGTAAAATGTGTTATTTTAGTTAGATACTCATTAAATAACCTGTACTCAAGTTGCACTGCAGAATCAGTTCTAATCAAACATAACTACAGTGTAAGCCTTGATGACCCAGAGTTTGTGAATAAGGAATATTCAAACAGCACTTTAGTTTACAGCTACAGTTACTACTTCCTTTTACGGAAATGGCGGCCGGTCACAAGCGG
>NW_010576335.1:0-11708 GCF_000687285.1 Phaethon lepturus | reverse complement strand
TGAACACACACATAAATGTATAGGCAGTTACGCTCAAGATTTTCTGAATCTCATTTCTGGTAATTCTCTTTCATTTATACTAAAGGGTATCAGAAAACAGTGTTGGTGGTTTTGTTTGTTCTAGAAATGCATTCAGGCTTTGAAATGAAGAAGTAGTATTTTTGTCAGGTAAGAGAAATGGACCTGGAAAATTAAAAAATGCTGGGATTTTTGAAATGTCTGATGCAGACATCCTCACAGTTGTCCTAACAGATGATACGTGTTACTGAAATGGTCTAGTGTACAGTTCATATAACTACAATTTATATGTATTTAAAAATTAAGACTTTCCCATTTTTTTTATTATAGTATGATGCTTATGCAACTTTGCATATTGAGGTAGTAGGTAACTGCATAATTCTTCATAACTGTAGAAGATGGGCTGGTAAATACCAGTGAACTGAAATATTTTTATCTGATGCATAGGGTGGTCATCAGTGGCGTCTTGAAAGGAATAGTTGATGTTTACAAATAAGTTTGCTAAAATTTGCTCTGTCTCCTCTGTTTTACAGTTAGCAGAACTGAGACAAAGATTGGATCATGCAGAGGCAGATAGACAAGAGCTTCAAGATGAACTGAGACAAGAACGAGAGGCAAGAGAAAAGTTAGAGATGATGATAAAGGAATTGAAGCTACAGATCTTGAAGTCTTCAAAAAATGGAAAAGGAAAATAGAAATTGGAAGAGGAAGCATGACTGCGTCCTTCAAAACAGGGTGTTGTGGTTTTTAATGACTTGTGAGCAGTTTCTGTGTGATAAGAAAAGGTATTCGCTACAAACTTCTATTTCCCAGACAGGTCCAGCTGAAGATATACATATATATAAATAAATAGACAGGTACACATTTTTAGATTTTCCTAACCAATGAAAACATGCATTTATTTCTACTGGTGTTTTTCTCAATGAAAAATATGAAACTCTTCATTTAGAGTGACCACTTTCTGTCTATTTGTAAATGCAGTCTTGAGGACTCTATACCTTTTAACACTGTCTGTTAAAATATATGTGGTGATCCTTATTTTGCTTTCAATTGCACATCCAGGTACAAAAGTACATTAAAAAAATGCCGAATTCTTCCAGGTCAATAATAGTTTGGGATTCAGTGAGAATTACTTGTTTTCAAACTGGGGAAAGTAAAGGCAGCTTTTCATTTGTAAGGTAATACTCAAAATTGCCACAGTGATAGATGATTGATCATCATAAGTGATTTACCAGCGTGAATTTTTCCCATAATTACATTGTGTGAAGTCGAGCTGATCTTTTCAGTATTTTCTATTTAACAATTCATTATCAGTCTAAAGAGTTCTAGAGCCAGCATTTGCTTGCCATGCTGGAAGAAGAAAACATTGGAGCTTTTTTGTAAATTAAAAAATTTCCAATTACAATTGAATCTTTTGAAATTAAATTTTTTCTTTTTTTCTTTTGTTTTCTGCTCTATAGTAGGTATGAAAGAAATGTTAGTAAAAGGCGTAAAGGTGGGGCTTTTCCTTCTAGAAACTGAGAAAGCTTGACTTAACTGGTTTTTCAGATACTAATGCTTTCAAGAAAAATAATAGTTATTTAAAAATATGTATTAGTTTCTTTAGTACCCTAAGCCTCCGCACTTTGAGCTTCTTGCCAACTTGCGGATTTTTCTTTCATTACATAGAACAGGCCTTAACTGACATTGCGATAATAGCTTAAAAAATAAATTTCTGAGATATGGCACTTTGAAAATCATTTTGATAGTCTCTGTATTTGAATGGCATGGTAATGTTACCATGAATTAAGAAATACAGCATGTTTGTTAAGCTATAACATTGGAAAATGTGTAATTGTACAGAATTACTGTTTTATGTATATATAATATTTACTTGAGTACTTCAGAAGTCTGGTTCCTAATGTATTAAACGCATGACTACAAAGTTGGATGAAGAGATACTTCTTTTGCACTTGTCTCCAAAAAGTTTGATACAGCTGACAGATGGTAGGCGATTATGTCAGTGACTAGGAATATTTTAGTAGTTAAAGTATTTCACTCCATAGTTCTAACCTGTGCTTTACCTTCTGTTTTTGAGGTGCTTAGGTTTATTATTCTCTTAATACTTCAGATAATTTTGGATGAAACCACTAGTAAAAGCCTACGTTGATTATTTTTTTTCCCCCCTGAACTAGTAAAACTTAAAACTTTCTTTTGTGTTTGTCTTTTAGTGGTATAGCAGGACTGCATATCACAGAGAAGGATAAAATTGCACATATCTTCAAATTGAATGAGAAATGAGGTGGCAAATTAAATGCCATGGAGTCACAGGATGATTCTTTTATTAGCTGTGTATAATTTTGTTTATGGACTCTGTGTCATATTTACACTGGCAGGTAAAGCAGATTAGATGAAAAAATACCAAACAGTTTTTTGTCAGCGTTGGTCAGAAAAGAGGACCCAGATTACATTTTTCCCTTCTTTAACTCCTTCTCCAAATTACTGCTTTAAAGAACAAAGAAAAGAGAAAAGCCTGTCTTTGCAGCACGGTGATGGTTTGGAAGGAAAGGTGCTGAGTATAAATGATTCTGGTTGTGTATGCACCACTGGCTTTAAAAACGCAATGAATGTTGTTTTATAACAACCACCAGAAACATGGCTATAGGGAGAGCAGGCAAGAAGGTTGGTAACAGTGTGATGATTAGGGGATGGGGCTTGAAGTAGTCCAACCTGATGGACAGAACCCACATTGGATTAGCTAGATGGGCAAGTAAGAAATACCGTTCTGGGAAATGGAAAAGTTTCATTGCGGTGTTTTCAAAGGATCAAACGATATAATTTCTAGTTGCTTTTCAGTACCAGTGTTTTGAACCAGTCTTGTTCGATTATCAGTGTAGATAAGGCCGGACAGACTCATTTAATACAGCTGCAGTAACTAAATTACCACAGTATTTATAGTTTAGCCGTTGAATGTATGGAATCCTCGTGGGATTATTATCTTACAATACCATATATTCCGTTTCCATTCAGGTCTTGTCTATGTTATGTGACTTCTGCTCCAGTTGCCCCCTTTGCCACCAGCTGATCTTCAGCAGCAGCAATTGCAGTGGAGGACTAGTATAGCCCCGGCTCCTGTGCCTCAACCAGCTGTAGACTTTTGAAACGCTGGTGGCCATAGTTTGTACTAATATTTTCACTCTTGCAAGAACGCAAGCAGCTCTATGAAGTTTTAGCCATTCCAGCTGCAGAGAAGGCCTCCTAATGTAAGACATCTGGCTGAAAAAGCTAATGGAACATGTATTAAAGTGACTTTAAAAGTAGCTTTGTAAATATTCCATTTAGTTAATCTAAAGTTAGAATGCATTTTAAATTATTGTAATCCTCTTAAAATTCTTAAATAGTACTTTCAGGCTCTTTACATAACATAAACAATTTTCATATGTGTAGACTTAATTTTATACTGATTTTAAGTAATAATGTATACATAAATGTGCCATAGATTTTGTGTGCTCACAGTCTTTGAAAGATAGTTTTTTAGTAAATTGTAAATAATACTGTATAAGTACTAGAACAAATACATGTTGACCTTTTTTCACTACCTTGTACTAGTTATATTGAATGGTTTATTTTACAGCCTAATATAGGAACTTGGAATTCACACGTAAGGTCGCTCACTTAAAGTCCACACTTAATGGTAGAAACTAATTCTGTCGTTAGGTCCTCGCTTTTAGTCACAGCATGTTCATTTTATGTATTATTTTTTGTTTTGCCTTTAGTTATTGTTTGCTGATCTTTTAGGTGGGAAGTCGTTTTCACGGATAATTGTGTCGTGAAGCCTTTAGGAGAAAATCCTAAAATTGTCCGTAATTTTGAAAGTTGCATTATTAAACACCTAGACCAAGATCAAAGTTGCCTAGTGCACCTTTTGGAACAAAGTCAGTAGGATTCAAGGTGAATATCTAGTTTGCTCCTGTACTTTTTAAAAACAGAACTTTCACGTGCTTTGTGTATTCTAATCAATGATAAAATATAAAAGCTTAGAGAGTAAAACTCCTGTAATTTTGGCAGTCTGAAAGCACCCTCGTTTGCAGTGTAGCCATGTATCCCTAGACGGAAGAGATTTTTAGCTAAATCTCCAAACTTAACTAAGCCTGTGTTTTAGTTTTTGTAAAGCCTGTCGTTTAGCTTGAGTATTTAGAGAAATGTAGTTATGTTCACATTCTTAAACTAATTTTATTCTATATTTAATATATTAATAGCTTAGGTGTAAAATCATTTGTATATAGTAAAGGCATAATGCAATTAGTGAAGTAGGAAAAGTTGAGTGGGAGCATAAAGCTACTGTGGCCTGAAAAAATAAGGCTTGGCCCATATTTTAGAAGTCACGACGTTTTATTCATACATTCTTGTTTTATATCAGGGGAGGGGATAGCTAGAATGTGTTACGAAATTTTTTGAAAACTTTCCTAGCATCAGTTGTGAAGTTGGCCTTGAAATGCTGTCGTGGTCAGCTTCCTAGAATTCACTTGTTTGTAGAGTATATATTTTGATTGTCAGTAAAGATGACTTTGTATTTTTTCTGCACTTAATTCATGTAATTAATCCACACAACAGTTTTCTATAACATGGTGAAGTCGGAAAAAGACGTAATTACACCTACCTGTTAACCTGTGCTTGCAATATTTCAGTACTTTTAAGCTGCCAATAGCATGCAGCAGAAAGCTGCAAATTTCAGTTTTCTTTTTTTGCTCATTACCTTTGTAGTGTGAGTATTCATCAGTTTTCATTACAGAAAACTTGTAGAATTTTCTCTTTGTTGCATCTCGTATTTCAAAAGGATCCTTTTTTTTAGCTTTTGTGAAAGTCAGCAGTTATTGCTTACAAATTGCACAGCAATTTTGTAGTGTGTCTCCATTACTTAGAAAATTGTTTTTAACAGGGTTAGTGGTTCAGTTGGAAAATGCTTGAAAAATGAGATTTAAGCACTTCATCAAGCACAGCAAACAAACGGTATAAAATTTTGCTATTTGAAAATTGATTAAATGTACCAATATCAATTGATTTTTTTTTTTCAAATACAGATACCTCACTTAAAGGAAAGCACAGCTGTACTGTATTTAAACTAATTCTAGGAAATAATAAAAAGTTGGTCTAAAATGTTTTGTTGCCATTATGTTGCTTTCTGTGATTGACAAAATCTGTTTTTGTGTTTTCGTATCACTCTTGGAAGTATTTATTGACATTGACATGCCAGTATAATTATCTTAATAAATTAACAGAAAGTAGCTGCAAAACAACAGAGCCTGTGTTAGCACAAGGCAACCGGTTGCATGACTATTCTGAAACCGGAGTGAAAGCCTGTGAAAAGTGATCAGTGCGTTCAACCATTTTTAATACTTTGCCAATGATGTACAGTCTTATTGTTGGAGTTGCTGTGGTTGCATTACATGACACACAAAACTGTCCTCTACCTCACGTGAGATTTAACGGATATTTTATATGGTTTTAGTAAACAAGATGCATCTATCTGGTCACTTAGTTTACAAATTTTGAATTCTATTTATTGAAACATGACATAACTGTGCTCTTAGCTTATACCTCAATTGTATTTTGTGCTGTTGTCCATTTCCATGCCTTGTAAATACCTGTATAGACTGTGGATTCAAAAACAAATAAAGAACTGTAATGTCAGAACACTTGTCTGTAACGTTTTTGAACACTGACTTCTCAACTTGACTTTTTGGAAGGTGTTTAGCAATGCTGCTTTTCTAAGGAGGACAGAGTCTTCCTTGCTTTGATTACAGTAAATTAAAACCTGATTACACTGAAACTTGTTAGCAGAACTCCCACTGCCCGCAGCAGGTCCCTCGTTCTCTAAAGGGCATTTTTAGCAAAATCTGCAACATCAATAGCCCTCCCTCATCACGAGTCCATTTTCTAATGCTTTTACAGCTCTGTGAAGATATTACTGACACTAAGATTTCTGTGTATCTTGACATAAAGTTGGTGTTTATATGTGTAAAGACAACCACTTGTGTATCTGGCATGTTCTCTGGTGCACAGCTTTTGTTGCTAGTTGACTACTTGAGCAGTGTTTGAGTTGTTTACGCCTCTCCTTAATAGCTTAGTAAAGAACAAGATAAAAGTCACGCATCACCATATAAAATGCTGAGATTTATAGGAAGTTAAAATAAAAAATGAGAATTATACTTCATTTGCTGATGGAAAATGTCCTAGTGTGGCTCTTGGGAGTTCTTCATTTCTGTAAATCGCATTATTAATGTTGCTTGATATTTTTGGCTACCATCAGGGAGCTTAAATAGCACAAAATCCGGAGTAGAAGAGAGAGGAAGGAGGCAAGAAGAAAAGAGGGAGCTGTTCCTCTAAGCTGTATGTGAATGGGTCTTGTGTTTACGTTGAGCTTTCACCACTTAAAACAACAGGCTATGTTCTATTGGTCACTTTTTAAAAAAATCAGTTTCTAGTAAAAAATAACAACTTTTACTACGCATAATATTTTTGAGATTTTCTAGGTGATTTTGTTCATACTGAGGGTTTTTTGGACAGATGAGCAAGCGCAGTCACATACCCACATTAGGTAGATCTTTTTCCTTCCCCTTAAACCAGAGCAAAAATGCTTTGTCCTTGTTTTCAGGTATTGGTCTTGCGTATAGGAAATCCCGATTATGTTCCCGCTTACTGCAAACTCAATGCTACCATGTACTTGCATGTATTTTACAGCTGAAGAGCAGTATGAACCAGGGTGAAGATAAAATTGGTAATATTTTGCTGACCTCAGCCTTTAGTATGGAACAAAAATGAACAAGGAGCTGTAGCAGTTAAAGAGTTAACCTTGTGTACTTCTGCAGCCCATATTATATTTTTATACTGCTGTATTTCCAAGCGAGGGAGAAGCTATCGGGCTGAAAACCCTGCAAAGAAAACGTTCAAGGTGAGTCATTTGTATGAGAAAAAGTCATAGGGTGTTGATAGCTTAAGTATGACTAGTTGCAACGCTTGTCATTTGTCAGAGAAACAATGCTGATCAAGGAAAAACTGCTTGAGTGGCAAGGGGAAAAGATTTTTAAGGCATTCACACTGTTGCTGAAAGTAGTGCTTGTGTAGCACTTGCTTTAAAAATGGCAGATTTAAAGAATATCGCCCTAAGCCTATCAGTTTGTTCAGCATATAGCTGGGAAGTCATTCCTCGTTCTTCCTCTATTGGTCTTGTGAGTCATTGTTCATTTGTAGCATGCTAACTTACACTCACTGGTGGTGTTACTTATACCACTGACAAAATAGTATAGGTTAATTACTGGAATAAGTCAAACTGTGCCCTGTGGGCACCAGATCGAGTACAGTTGACTAGTACTAGTTACTGAAGCGTAAAATTTACTCCTTGCCTGTTGAGCTGCTGCGTGCTCTTTGACAAATACATTTGTGAAGGAAGACGTGGCAGTGTAAGGAGCTTCTGTAGGATATGTCCACAGCCTGTGAATTCGTATCTCGCAGCGTTTAAAAACGTCTTTTTTTGTGCATTAGGATGCATCTATCACCATGTAAACTGCTTCTAATCTCAACTTTGCGATGAAATGGGGTATCAAGATGTTGCAAAATGTTCTGGTGTTTTGAAGAAAAATGAAATACTTTGAAGTATGCTAAATATCTAAGCATTAGCGTGATTTAGAGAATCTGCATGGTTTTCAAACTCCGAAGGACTGTGTGGTGACAGTACCATTAGACGACAGAGGTTGGGATTAGTCATCCCAAAGTGGTTAAGCATCTTTATGCCTGGTGTTAATAAAAAAAGCAGCATTAAGCTGTGTGCATTTATACTTGATACAAACAGATCAGATGTTTAATTTACAGAATGATTTAAAGTTAGGTGGATGAAATGCTAGACTGAAGAAATGCAAACTGAGTCAGCGAAAGGGAGAGGCAGGAACATGTTCATTTGTCATCTCTTCTTCCAAATTCGGGAGGTGAGGCATCATCTGACCAATACCGTTGCGCGGTCCAAGAAGTGGAACAACACTAGGTTCACTCGTGAGATGACAAGGGTATCTCCTGAATAATAAATAAGCAGGAATATTGATTGGGGAAAGATTAAATCCATCTAGAATCGAATCCTAGACAACATGAAAATGGTGTTGGATGTAAGTAACAGCATGCTCCAGCTGAAGCAGATGCAGTAGAAGAATAAGCTACGTAGAAAGGTGGAATCACATTGGGAAGGGTAATGGGAGGCCAGCTGGCAGAATGACTTCACAAAAATACCATAAACCAGGTGTTGAAAAAAACCAAGGAATAACCAACAATATAAAACAAATGTGAAAACAACTATTAAGTTACTATTTATTATGAAACCTCCTCTTCGAAGATAATTTTCAACTATTATGCAGTAACTCTGATGAAGCTCTGACAAAACAAAACTGTGGCCTCATGTCCTTGAATTTTGAATTTAAGGAATACGTGACCAATGAAGCTTGGGATGGTCTTTTCACTTTATTTGCTAAAGAATGGGGAAGAATACCGTTGGATGAAGAGCAGGATATATTTCATTCCCGGCACCTTAACCTTGGAGTTATTTCTCTAGGGGATGGATCAAATTCATTGCTCTGTCGTTTTCTCGCCCAGTTTTTCCTTCCCCCGTGCCATGCGGACAGCTCTCCACTAGTGGTCTCTCCAGGCATGCTCTATCTGCCCAGACCCAAACCTTCTCTTCGCAAAATCAGCAGCACTGGAGGACGCACAATGGTGAAATTTCATTAGGGATGTGTTGGCACCCGATAACATATATATATGTTTGTGAAAATGCAAAGTAAAGTTAGGAAAGAGGTTGCCTGCCTATTTCTCCCGATGCAGAATGGGCTGTGAAGTTTCTGTTCTTTCGGCATTTTGCAGTGGGCTCTTCCTTGTTCTATCAAGTAGACTACAGTTTACACCCGTAATGAGTCTGAGTAAAAAGCTGCTCATTTTAATTTTAGCACTTAAAAGTTGAAATAAGGTGCTGTTAAACACGTGTTTAAGACTCTGAAAACCCAGGCACAAGCAGAGAATGGAGTGATGGGTGTCTCATGTTTTTGCAGTTACTGAAAACAGCAGGAAAGACCCAAGACTGATTTTGTCCTTTTACTGCAGCCATGCTGACAGCTTTGAGGAGATGATCAATTCCACCTCTTGAGTAACTCCGTCCACCACATTTCTTGCCCTATCTTTCCGTGCAGAGGTACCAGTGTGATCATTTGTCTTCAGCTTAAAAACACTGCCTTCGTTTTTCTCCCTTGATGCTAAATCCGGAAGAGTCAGGCTGTTTGCATTTGAATAAAGCAGTCTGGTTTGTTTTTCGAGCACGGGTGGGTGTAATTCTGTGTCTCCTCCTCTCCACACCCTCCTTCTCCTCCGACTCTCTTGATGAAGCGGCAGAAGTTGGGGCTCCCCGCTCGCTCCTCCCATGCGTTATGGGGCTGGAGGCAGCTCTGACCCCTCCCAGGGAGGGAGCTGGGCAGAGGCAGCCGCGCTCCCGCAGCAGCACTCGGGGACCTCTTCCCACCAAAGCCCCGTCCATCCTGCTCGCAGCAGGTCCCAGCGGCCGGCACCCGCAGCAGGGAGCTCAGCGGCCGGCGTTGCTGAACCCCTGCGGGCGTGCTCCTCTCCAGCTTGTCCCACCAAGGGGTCGACATGGTGGCCACCTGCCTGCACCTGGCCGGATTTGTCTGCGGTTTTATAGGGTGGATCGGGGTGATTGTGGCAACGTCCACCAACGACTGGGTGGTGACTTGCGGCTACACCATTACCACCTGCAGGAAGATGGATGAGCTGGGCTCCAAGGGGCTGTGGGCAGACTGTGTCATGGCGACAGGTCTCTATCACTGCAAGCCCCTCGTGGACATCCTCATACTGCCAGGTACGTGTGCCCCGTCCTCCCCCTTCCCGGCCGGAGGTGGGGAACGAAGCTTTGCTCTGAGCGGGGCAGGTCCTGCGGCAGGATGACTTGATGGCGGAGCTCCTTCAGCTTCATCGGCGCGGGAGAATACGCTAAAGAATGTGAATGATAGCTTTGAACATGATTCTCATTAAATTATACCTGGGTTTAATCTTACACAGGTATCATGTGTTATCTGTGACTATTAAAGTCCAGTTAACGTTTAACCATTGCTCTTAGTAAGCGCTCACTGTTCCTTTCACATCTTGTATCTAGATCGCATTGCAAAACATTGAGGTGTGAGAGAGTACTTTGAGATAGAGTATTTTGAATTTTGCTTTGAGATGATGATGAACTGTTACAAATGTTAAGGTTCTATTCCTTAAAATGATTTTGAGTATAATGAACCTTTCAGCATCTGTTATTAATGCTGCTGTGGCTTTTAATCTTTTGGAAGATTGCCGTTAGTCTTGATGGTCTTGTGCTTCCTACATGTTCTAAGGCAAGACAGAACTCTTACATGGCAAACAGTTGTAACTACCTTTAACTTGTCTTGATATTTTCTAACTATATAGTAATTTTCATTGTTTACTGCAAAGCAAAAATGAAGCGAGGTGTTTCATCAGTATTAATACATCTTTTGACCTAATTAAACCTGAAAAAGTCTTGTGTGGTCTTGTCCTTGTAAGTTAGTTAATGATTTTCCCTGTTTCAGTCCCTGTTGGGGGATTAGATTGATCTGCAATGTTTCAGACTGCGCCTCTTCTAGCACGTCAGAGATGCCTCTTCCCAAGCTGGCAGGGTAGAAATAACCATTGCTTGTTGTTTTCTTTCATGCTTCCTTATTTATTTGTTTAAAAGTGTTGTGAAAATAATTTCACAAGAGGTTAGCAAGATCATTCCCGAATTTCTCTCTGTTACAGAGCCTAGTCTCTATCACATAGTGCTTAGTGATATTGAAGCTCCCAGACTAGCTCCTATTCTCCCTTTCTCTGTGTATGCATACATTTATTTTAGTAGGTTTACCTTCCTTATTGCTACTATTGTTCAATATGATCTGGCACAGAAGGCAGAGAAAAGGCTTGCCCTCAGGAAACATTATTGAATGATATTTATTAAAAAGGTAGATAGGTCTTTCAGCAGCAGAAAGCAATGCTTCTCTCCAGCAGAAACAAATCACAAAACAAGGTGCTGCTGCTTGTAACTTATTTGATCCCCACAGCTTTCCATGAGAGGGAAATTTATCCTGGTGTGCCTGATAGCTGAAATGTATTTAAAGTCCTTCATTGCCCGAGTCAAGTCTTTAAAACGAATTTGTTTGTATTCTCATTTAATTGGGACTGATTGCACAGAAACCACTCTGGGTGCTGCCATCTCCTTTGTTTAGGGTCTCATTTTTTGCCCTGAACTCCTCAGGTAACCTTTTTTTGTTAAGTTTCCTCTTGAAAAAAAATCGAGCAAATATTCAGTATACACAGAGCCTGCATTTCCAGGAACAGTAAAATCCCCATTGCTGCTAAGAACCTGTATGTCAGTGGGACTTGCCGGAGTCCCCTTTTTGCTGACATTGTTTGAGACATCACAGAACTCCGTGTCTGCATGTGGTAGTTTCATTTTGTTATAAGAGGGGAAAGAGAGCCAGCGTATTCGCTCCGCTGAGCCTGTCCCGAGAGCCGGAGGAGACTCACCAGGCACTGGAGCAAATCTGGCACTTTTTTTCCTTTTGCATGCAAATTATGACCTGGTTTTATTCATATAGATATATAATTTTAAATAATTATATAAA
>NW_010576334.1:0-10487 GCF_000687285.1 Phaethon lepturus | reverse complement strand
ATATATATTTTATATATATATAACACAGTAAGGGTAAGTTACAGTAAAGACAGATTTTATAAAAGGGTCTGAAGAGTGTATAAATAGACTTGCGTAGGTTTTTTTTAATAGGGAATACAGCATGGGTATGTCTCCCATGGGGAAATTTTTTCCAAGGCATCACTGAAGTGTCACATGTCAATACTTTTGCTTGTTGCTCTGGAGTAAAGGAGACGATGCTGTGGAATAGTGGGACTGGCAGCTTGTCTAGTTCTTAGAAATCTCTGTGAAACACATTGGTGTTCATGTAGACCCCGGCACACAAGAGGGTGGTAGAGTGTGGGCAATGCAGATGGACTTGTGAGATCCCCTACCAACATGATGTTACACTCTTTTACTCCTCCTTCTCTTCCCCAGCTTGGGGCTCAAGGCAGCAACAAAAGACAGGTTAAAATACTAGTTCACATGGGAATAGCTCAAGTGTTTTCACTAATGTAGCTGACAGAACTAGGCAGGAAAATATTGCCAGTTGCTCATATCAGTGACTTTCTCTCCTGCATCTCCATGTGATGGGTTTCACTTTCCTCGTGTACTTACTACTGTTACATCCTTGCTCTGCTGCTATAAATGAGCACTGCCATCTGTGCCTGGTACTGCTTTCTTGCATGTGTCCAGCATCCCCTTGCACATCTGTGTTTTTCAGATAGAAGGAATCTATAGTAGCGCTGGTCAGCTGCACTGTAACACATGTCATTTGATCCCTGTTTATTTAATAAAGAGTTTGTATTTGGAAACCACTGGCAGTAATTCAACAGTGAAGGTCTACGGATTTAAGTATTATGGATTTACGTAAGTGGGGAAAAAAACAGTCTGGTTCATGCTTAAAAGATTATGTTGAGTCCTGCCAATTCAGCTGGGGGGGAAGCTCTCTGCTTCGTAAGTCCCCACTTCTGGATTCTGACATTTGCCACAGAGGGGAAATGGGAGCTCCTTGCCTCATATTCCTTCCTGAGGACAAAACAGTAGAAGAGGTGGAACTAAAATAAACCGGTTTTCATTAAAACTTCAGCATGGTAAACAAAGCATATGAATAATAAAATGGATTAAGTTGCAGAATTTTAGCCAAATGGAATGGTGTACTCAATTTTGTTAGCGACAGCTGCAGTTTTGGCATTGTAGTAGTTAATTTCTTAGCTTTTGATTTAAGATCATTTTAACAAGCTTCCCCTTTCCCCACCTCTATTATTACCTTCTTTTAACTGCAGAGCCTGAACAAAACACTGAGAAAATGAAACATCAAAGCAAGTATGGAAGCATCATCAGGTCCCGAAACAGAAGTCAATAACCTGATTTCACATTAGTTTAGACTGCCATTAAAACATCACATCCATTTAGAAAAGACACAGCTGCCCAGCGTGGAAGATCCATTCTAAAATACCAGAAACATCTGTCCCTACCCCTGCTACTTCTGCACTACTGCATGTGCTTACATGATGTATGCCAAGAATCCAGTTCAGAAAAGGAAGCCCAAAAAAAAGTGAAATGGCAGAATGGCTACTGGTGAGAAGGTAAGAAAGAGAGAGAAAGGAAAACTGCGTGCACAAATACAATAACAGCAACAGATAAAGTTCAGGGAAAGATGAGTAATCTAACGTGTGTATGGGCACATAAAAAAAACAGTTGTCCAACAGATTAGGCTCCCCCCACCCCGCCCAAACCTGGTGTTAAAATTTTGATGCCATAGAAATCCTGAAGAAGATATGGGTGTGAAAATGAAGGTGGTGTGGGGAGAGCTGTGCAGCAGCCCAGCCATGGCATGTACGGGGACCTGCCACAGCAGGCAGGGCTAGCGAGCACGTCTCAGCCCTGCTGGCTACAGCTCTGCCATCTTTGTTCGAATTCGTTGTTACTCCAATCTAAAAATAGCCCAAATACAACTAAGCAGAAAGTGTAGTGGTATAATCTGGCCTAACCTAAGGAGACGACCCATCTGAACTGGGGTATATGCAGATAAACCCTATGTAAGTCCCAGTAAACAGACCACTGCCTCCTTTCCTGCCCTGTTTAATGCTTTGAACATGAACATTAGGCATGTCACTCTTCATTGGAAACTACCACAAATTCTGAACCTCAGTCACCCATGGATGCCCAGAAATTTCTCTCCTGAGATGATGAGGGCTGGTGTCTCTTACAGTCACAGAATCACAGCACCATTGAAGTTGGAAGGCACCTCTGGAGACTGTCTAATCCAACCCCCTGCTCAGAGAAGAGTCAGCTAGGACTGGTTGCCCAGGACCATGGCCAGTCAGGTTTTGAACATCTCCAAAGATGGAGACTCCACCTCTCTGCACAACCTCTGCCAGTCTTCAATCACCCTAGCAGTAAAAAGATGTTTGTTATGTTTAAGAAGATTTTCTGAGAAAAGCCTGGCTGTCTTCTTTACACCCTCCCATCTTCTGTTTATATACATTAATAAGTTCTTCCTCTGAACTGAAAAAACATGCAGAAGTATCATCATAGTGTATGGTCATAGAAACATCACCCAGGAGTCAGAAAACAGCTAAAACCACATGCTGTGTAGTGTGGATATGGCCAACCAGCTTCAAAAGAAGCTAGCCTTAAGCAGCACGAACGCAAGCCAGACTGTTCCACTTGACCTATGGGTCAGGGACTACTCCCTTGATCACTTTTCTTTAGCACTAGAGACATAACTTTCAGGTACATTGATGCCAAGTATCTGTTGGCTCACTCCCTGGCTCTGGGTTTCAGTGCTCTGACTATTTTCTTTAAGTCTTACCTGCTATAAAGAGGTGGCCCATAATAGTGGGGGTACAAACAGTCAGAGTTGGCCTCAGGGCCAGGGATCAGTCCCTCACCTTTTATTTAGCAGTATAGACACAGCCAAAACTTCAAAAGGCATGGTGTTTTCATCCAGGATACCCTATTGCCTTGTCATTGGGAGACACTCTAGGGCAGAGGGGCTGAGTAGTGCCATCAACTCTTTGATGAAGTGCTCTGAGAAGTGCTGTAATTGCTCTGTTGAAGTTGAGAACTGACATTTCATGTTGCCCTGAAGTCTCAGAAGGAAGTTCTGCAGTATAGATCCCAGGGAGAAGGAGACACCTCACATTTCCTTCTGGCTCTTCATCCTTTCCACTCAGACAGCCAAATATTGGATTAAAGCAGAACAAATCACCCCTGGAGGTGGTCATTGGAGAAGCGTATTAAGCAATGCAGTATTAACATGAGAGGAGTCCACAGACTCCGTACAGCCAGTGGAAAGACAGAGGCACTGAAGTTAAATAACATGTATCTCCACATGAAAGTCTCTAGAGAAATCCACTTTTCCCCACTGACACTCTAAATTTGCAGTTCCATTGAGTCGAATGACCCACTCCCCCTTTCTCCTTGCTCTCCCCTACCTGAAAGCAAGCATCATGAGAGTCTGGTTGGTGTAGCAGTGCTCCCAGCTAAGCATGAAGGATTTCATCGTAAACAACTTCATCCCACTGAAATATGTACATCCAACCCCACTGAAGTTGGCAAGAGCTTCCACAATGAATTCCAGCTATAGCCTCCTCTAGCTGGTTTTACAATGCTCAGCTCATCAAATTTACAGGGGTGGTATACACAACTGTTTATATTCTCACAGGCAGCTGTGGGATCACAGTGGGGCCTCCAATATTTCTAAATGTGGTTTCACAGATTTAATACAACTTATACTTGAGGGAAGAACGGGACAGAAAAGGTAGAAGACAGTGCAAAATATCTTCCAGCCTTACAGAAAGGATCATGAGAATTTGAATTGCGGTACTAAAATGTCCCGAGCAGGGTTTACTAACTAACCCCTGGCTGCAGGACTTCCTCTCCTGCAGCTGCTTTCAATAATAAAGTCTCAATGCCTATTGTTTTGTTCCTTACATACAAACAATTCCAAGTGGTTGCTTTAATTATGCTGAATACAAAGCTGCGATGTCTCTGGCCAGAATTACTTCTGACAGCTATAGGAGTTCAAAGGCCCCCGTCTTGCAGGCCTCCAGAATTTAACCTATCTGCAAATAGTACCTTCCATAGCCCTAAGGTTCTTCTTGCTGGGATGAAAACAGACAAAATGATGTTCACTTTGTAACACCTTTCAACTTAAAAAAGATAAAACTTTAAAAACCCTTCAGAAATCTAAAGAATGGGAATTCTTGGCTGCTAGCTCATAAAATACAAAGAAAAGAATGGCAGCTTGTTTACTATTTCTTTTTGTCTTCAGCACAAAACGAAACCCTCTGCAACTGACTTCAGACCAAAAAGAATAAGGAAGGACTGTGGATAAATCCTGAAATTATTTTCTTAATCCAAACCAAACAAACATGATATAAAGAGAACAAGTGACACAAAAGGGAATCCATAAAAATTTCAAAGTAATACGGAGTCACTTGTGAGCTAAGGTTTGATCTGTGTCATGATAATGTAATGCCAAAGTAACTCCAATGACATCAACGGAATTACTCTGGCTGTATACCAGCATGACTGGATTCATAATCTGGCACTGAACATATTTTTATTGAAGCTATCACTGCAGTTACTACACTCCTCAGGTTTATAGACATTTTAAAGCTGTTCAGTGAGCTGTAGCTATTTCCAGAATATGGATATAGTAAAAGATATCACCTGAAATGCTACAGGCCAAATCTTAAACTGATGTAACTTTGTACCAATTACTGACTGACACGAGCTGTGCATCTGACCTTCTGTGTGTTGTGTATATCAGCTAGGACAAGACAGATCTATGGAGTGTTCTCATCTCCTTGCCAAAGTGCTATACAACGTAATGAGAGCGGTCAAAATTAAATGTGAGGTCACTGAGGACTCAGACTTTGGACTGCGAATATCCCAGCAGAATCCTGTCCGCTGGCATGCGACTGAGGCGAGCCTAAGGTGAAGACCATGTTTTGCTCAGTGAGCTTATGGGATTTTTCAGCAGAAGCCTGGACTTGACTCGGGGGGTCACTTCCCTTCTGATGAGGCTGAGGGTACTGTGTCCCTCAGCCAAGAAGCTGATTGAATTCCAGTCTATGAAAGCCTTGATGTGTGAGAAATTTGGAAGCCATGCAACATTTATAAATTTGCTCTCTGCAGCAAAGGAGCCCCAGCCCTGGCTGCTGTTGTGGAGGAGTGGTGGGGGGTGGAAGTGAAATGAGGTTTCAAGGAGGATGAAGTACAGGATAAAACAGAGGGAAGGGAACTGTGGAAAGACAGAGTTCTGTTTTCTGCATCACAGCTGGAAGAAATAAATCCATTGTTTGCATTTTTTTAAAGCCGCATGAAGGACCTGGCCTCCCAGTAGTAAGTCAGCTTTCAAAATTTCTAGGCAACCCAAAAAGAGTCAGGCTCTCCAGCTGTTGCCTGAAGAATGCTCAATGTCTTCAGCTCGTTTCGTCTCATCATTTTTTCCCCAAAAAACATTCAAATAGGTAAGTTCTGTGTTATCATCTGTTAACCCTTCACTCTGTATCTAGTCCAGTTTGGTCAAGTTCAGCCAGCCATGGTCATTCATTCCATAAGGTGGACTTACTTTGGCGGCAGCTGCATCATTCTTATTGTCCCTATCCCCCCTCACTTGCTGCTGTACTTAATCCCATAATCTGATTTCACATTCTACTTTCCATCTAACATCTTCATTTTTTTCTAACACAGTGTTACCTGCCACCTGCTGACTGTGGAATACTTTTTACCTCTGCTGTCCCAGACAACTTCAGCTGAAAGTGAGATGGAATGGGGTTGCATGGCTGATACCCACTGCCAGCAGTGGATATGGCATGGCACTCCTCTGCCAGAAGACACTGTCCTTGCATGTGTGTGTCCACTAATGCACAAAGACACCTTCACACCTATGTGCTGAGTCTTGTCATTAGGACAGGATGATATATTCCTGCCACTGAGAAGGGACAAAATTTCTCAGCCATATTAGCAGAGATATGGAGTAATTTTACATTGACATAAAACCTAGAAAGCGGTGTCCGTTCCTTTCCACCCAATTCAGTGATGTTGGCAAAATCAGTCTGAGACAAACATTTTATGTATTAAAAAATTCACAAAGTACTCATAAATAGACAAATACAATGTGATCTATAAAAAATATATTTGTTTTTGTATGAAGATAAAATGTTACAAGTTATATTGCACTACAGCATCCTGAGCATTAAGTTTTAAAGTCAAATGAATGTTCTAAAAGAGTTTTGATATACAAATCACTAAACAAAACAAGCTTCACAACAGGAAAGAGAAAAAAATAATAAGAGTTATTAGTAATTTATTTCTCATGAGTGAACTTGCTACCAATTGCCCAGTCACTTTACATAAAACAATATAAAGAGATAGAAAAATATTACAGTCTGTAGTAGGAAATGCATTCTGGAATAAATATTGGTTTAAGAGTCAAAATAATGAAGGTTCTTCTGAAGCAAAAGGAAAATTTCATTGTGCCCAACAGGACTATAACAGATGACAAAGAATAGTAGTTCTCCTGCCTGTGCAATCTGTCCTACTCAGTGTCCTTGGCCTAAGGAATGAGATAGAATGTAGGGTGCCAAAAATTCAATAACATTATATTCTGAAATTAAAGGAAAAATTGGCAAAAGAAAATCTCTCATCATTTTCCTCCACATTTTTCTTTTCATTGGAATAAGAAAAGACAATAAAATAATGATCAGCTGATGAATAAAGTGGACTTGTCGTATGGCAAAATAGTTAGAGAAGTTCAATGTTAAAGCATCTGCTCCATGCAGGATGACATCAATGCAAGCTTCTAAGGGAAGGGAAAACCTTTGCTGCTTAGACAGATGTTAAACCTTCCTTGAATCTGAAATATATGTCCCCTATTAGAACAGTCATTTGTGCTCTTCATAAGAATTGTCTCCTACAGTACCTCTTAGATGAAACCAGGACAATTGAAAATGTTTATAAAAGCTGGATACGTTTAATATCATGACCTGTAAGAGCTTAATAAGTCAATAAAATGTTCAGAATCTACTCAGGAGATAAAACTCCCAGTGAACTACAGCAAGACATGAAAAAATATTTTTATAATAATAGAATATAGAGGTTTCAGATCTGTAAGTCATCTGAAAGGTTTCTTTTCTATTGAAAGGACTCTGGAGAGAACAGAGCTTGGCCTTGTTGCATAAGGGGCTCCTGTAAGCTGTTTGGTCCCACCTTCATGGCTTGGGCAAATGCAACATACCTACGTCTTTATGTCTCACTGCACAAGTGATCTTCCATGGCAAAAGTGACCTTGGGGTGTCAAGGTTGTATATGGGGCCACAGAGAACACCGAATGAAGTATCTTGCAGAACAAACTCATGACAGAGACTGACCAATTCACAGGACTGTAAGTCAAAAAGATGGAATGAAGCTACCTTTTTCACCCCTCCCTTCTATCTATATTATAGAAAAAACTCAATTATCTCTTAGCAGTAAAGATTCTGAGGCACATGGATGAATGGATCTGATTCCACTAGCACAGAGCACTAGTATGCATGTAAATTAGTGTTAATTATAAGATGTTCAATCTTTCAGTGTAATTCATATCTTGGGAGGCCCAAAAAATTGTTTCATAGAAAGTAAAGGTGCCTTTCTTTTAATTACAAACTCTAAGTTATGCATTTGGAAAATTGAAAATTCTAAAAAGCCCAGTTATTCTCTACTGACTACAGAATTTTAAAGTATCATTAGCTGGAACAGATAAAACGAGATTAATTTAGATCACATTATGTCAGTAATGGCTCATAAACATTTCTGCAGACCCAAGTTTTATCCCAGAAACAAAGCAAGTGCTGCACTGGCAGAGGCTAAAGGTGCCTCCTGTCTGGAGGTCTGACTCTGGCTGCAACACATGCCAGAAACCTTGGGGGAGACCTGTATGTGACAGCATGACAGCCCCACAGCAGGGAGGGGAAAAACAACTCCAGTCTCCTGAATTCCTGGGAGTGATAATCTCTATCATCATCCTACTTAGAATAAATCTGGGATAGATCCCTCTCTTTTCCCCCAGTTTGAACGAAACCACAAACAACTACAAAAGGCAGCACATGTTAAATGTCACAGAATATGCTTACTGACATATATATATGTATGTAATACATATGCTTTTATATAAAAAATTTTTGTTTAAAAAAATGTTACTAATTTTAAATTAACCTGTTTTTTTGCCACTACATGGTTATTCTGCTGTTTCAAAAATATTTGCCAACTTTCTACAAAACTGGGCTACTTCAGTTCTATTTTATGAAATCCTTTCTGTTCTTATCTTGTTTCTAGCTGTTCTATGTGACTTTTGACTGTGTTGCATCCTCTGTATCTTGCTGTTCTATTCTTCCCTGGAATATAAATGCCAGCTTTCTTAAATCTGCTGTGACACCAATCCTACATAGAAGTATTTGTTGCCCTAGTCCTATCTCATTGATGTCAAGGGGAAAATAACTGTCCTCTAAATTAATCAGTGTTGGCCAGGCAATAGGCTTGTCATGTCAATAAGGAGAAAACTATTGCCCAGCTGTTAAATTTAGAATATTAATACAGAAAGAATTCTAACCATTTGCCAGATAACTTATTTTGCCCCACTCCCATCTCCTGCTCCATGCTCCTGCAGTTTGCCACTTCCCATCACAAGTGCTTGTGTGAGTCTGAAGAGGGTTGAAACAGGTTGCCTATGTCTGGTCAGATCCAAACCCTTGCAAAATCAACCAACCTGACAAATATCACTGTTTTAACAGATTTTAAGAAGATCAGGCACACGCTGACTTGGTCTCAGTGGCCAAAAAACCCACTGGCCCCTTTACCCATGTGTCCTGCTTTCTAAGGATTCAGCTTACGTACAAATATAAACCAGAGAATAGGCAATTCTCCATAGGTTAAAATTTTAATGGAAGTGCTTAGCCTGCCTTGTCACCCAGTTACTTATCTGACAGGTTACATTTACTTCTACATATGTCATTAGCATATTTGCCTACTGGCTATGTAACCTATGAATACATTTACCATTGTTTCAGCTCACAGGACAATGCACCATGAGCTCATCTGCCTGCCTAGAATGGACAATTTGTTACTGCATCCATTTTTTTTTCCTATCTATTAGTCTGTTTTTAACCCACAACAAGACTAACACTCAGTGGTTTCTAAGTTTACTCACAAACTCCTGTAAAAATTTTTATCAAACGTTTTCAAAAGGATAGAACTATGCCCATTAGATCTTTCAGCACTAGCTTGAAGGTGCTTTCCAAGAACATGAACACATTAGAGAAACATGTTTTTTAGCAGCTGGATGTATTCTAACTTTCATTTTACTACTCAGTAAAGGTTTTGTGAGCTGTGCTTTCCCCAGACCAAACACATATGCTGCGGGTTCCAGGTGGGTGACAGTGCAGGAGGACCTGAGAGCATACATCACCATGAACTTCCCTGTTGACCAGAGATTATTATTTTTCATGACCTCCCTACACTTAGCAGAATACCTCCATACAGTGGAGGCCAAATGAAAACTCCCTGGGCTACAGCTGAGATACTTGGTTAAAATCACTGCAATCCCACACCTGTTTTGTCTGGGGGAAATTCCCCATTTTCCTACTGTAGAACATTCTTAAGAAACCACGTGGCCATTGCTATGAAGGAATTCTCTCTGGGCAGACATAAGCCCATCTTTTTCCACCTCCTGCTCCCTTCGAAGCTTGCCTTGGGCCCGTCTGCATGAACCGGCCGATGTACAAAGACACTGAATCAAAAGGAGACAGCAGGGGATTGCAGAGAGTATCAAGTGACTCCCCAGCCTTATCCCTGTCTACCTGACATGTGGTATGCCACGTGAAGGCTCAGAAATGCGTACAGAATCCATCTGGACACCACAAAATACTAGACAGTGTTTAGGCTGCTGTCTGAGATGCTGCTGGCCCAGAATTGTCTCCCCATTTTCTTTACTCCCCTGCCTGCCAGAAACCCTGTGCTGTTTCTGGAAGCACAGCCCAGGCCACCTTTATGGCAGACATGAGCACACTACTCTCTGCTCATGATCATTATAAGATATTTGTTCTGATGCAGTTATACAACGGTAATACAATTGTACTGGAAATTGAGTAACTGCATTAGCTGAGCTAGTACAGTTTTCTTTCTCTGGGCACAGAACTATGTCAAGGAAAAGCCTAGTTCCTGGAGCATGGCCATTCATGTTCACATGCAAAAGACTTACAGAGGTGAACTGTAAGCTCTTTTGTTCATGACTTACTGCTGCCTTGCACAACAGGGACCCAGTCCATGGTCTGGCACCCTAAGCACCCCAAAAATGCTGCTGTAACCATGCAACAACAGCTACTAATGCTAACAGGCAACGTATCATCCATTTTAAGCTCTGATTTTATACAATGTTCTGCTTTATCCTTTTTTAACAGGATTTTAAAAAACTAAAATCATACCATTCAGCCAAAACCCATTAAAACTGATGGAGATCGGTGATGAGTGGTGTCCCT
>NW_010576333.1:0-11221 GCF_000687285.1 Phaethon lepturus | reverse complement strand
GACCCTCTCAACCAGTGACCTGAACAGGCCATCAGAAATATGAATATCCATCAGAAAGAAATTACTGAATAATTGAAAGTCCTGGAATCCAAAATGGAGATCAAATGTCATTGTTCAAAAGTGGCCTGCTTTAGGGGAATCATCATCAGAACTTCTGCCATGAATTGAACTCAGCTGAAAATGCCTGAGGAGAAGGGAGATCAGGGTGTACCAGTGAATCTCAGTGTTATCAGGAGATGACATGCAGAGATAAGAAAAGTAAATGCAAACAATGCATTCACAGCAGAACTTCTAAGAGTGAAAGGAAAGCTTCCCTATGACGGGGGGACCTGCTCTGCAAGAACAAATGGCTATAAACTGGCCATGAACAGAGCTGGGCTAGACATTAGAAGAAGGGTTTTAAGCTTCATATCAGTTAGATTCTGCAACAACCTCTAATGGGGTTAGTCAGGAAAATGGGAAAGGCATAATCAGAGGGACAACCAATAAACACTCAAGTAAAAAACTTAAAACAGAAGGCATTACCCTTCCCCCCCCCCAGAACATCTTATAGGCATTCAGCATCAGTACTCTGCTCCTGGAGGATGTTACAGAGACCACAAGGATAAATGGACTCAAACCGGGATTGGCCAAATTCCTGAAGAGTAAACCCATCAGCTTCTACTTCGAAAAGCCCAAATGTTTCTTCAGATGGAGCTCCATAAATTTGTGCAAAGGATTATACGTATGGAGCCTGTGGTAGCAGGGGACTGGAGTGCATGACGCAGGATGCCTTTTCAAATCCTACATCCGAAGTGTATGGATCACTGCAGAGGCAAATGGATCAAATTCCATGTCCTGTACTCCACAAGAGACCAAACCAGTGGTCTTATCTGGCCAAAATATTTACTTGCTTAAGACGAGGGTATCAGATAGTGCAAAGCAAGCAAAGCTTGTAGGCAAGCTTCCATTTCTCAGTTAAATGTATTTTGTTTTGATTCTCTACCATCAGCCACTGTTATTCACTGCAGTCGCTGTAAGGTCTAATTGGTAAGTGTAGAAAATGGAACTGATGAAAGTTAGTATATCATTAATACAAAACACAGGTTAGATGTTATTTCCATTATTTGATTTACATAATTTAATTTTTAAATTATAGGTTTGTGCTCTCGAGATGCATAATACAAGAAATTTAGCAAATGGTCATACCTGTGTTACAGACTTCCATAAAGTATTTTATTGTCAACCCTAAATATTTAAAACTGATGAATCAGACCCTGATAATCATGATACATCCTTAAAAAATACACTTTTTTAAAGGAATCAAGAAAATGCTGGCTGCATTAAACAGAATGTTTAAACCAAACAGACAAACCTTTTGTAAAGCCAATGACAAAATCCATGTGGGATGCATTCTACTTGCCTTTTGTTTTTTATGAGCCTTCAGGACTCATCTACTTCCCATTTTTAGTCACTGTAACCAGAAAATTAATTTTCCTCTTTAACTGGGGTTTTCCTATGGTCTAAGAACTCCAGAAGTTGAGGCATTAAGAGAAGCACAAGTTAACATAAGGCTTACGCTGTAATTGTGATAGTCAGTTGTAGAGCAGATATTTTCTTCTAAATTCATCCTGCAGGAAGAGGGCAGAGTGTCTCGCAGGGAGATTCGATGAAGTGGGCAGGAGTGCCCTTGGGATGAAGAGCTGGGAGCGTGGTCCAGCCAGCTCTGAGAAGGTGGAAAGACCAAGCTTGGGGGGGAAAGTGGGATGCAGATCCTTCCTGAACTGACCTTGCCACTGCTCCTCAGAGGACAGGCGAGTTGGGACTGTTCATCCCCTTCTTTGTTGCTACCACTTTTTATGCCCCTCTGGCAGAGGCAGGGGCTGCTGGCCTTGTTCTCCAGATGGGACAGGCAAGTGCGCAGTGAGACCAGTGCTGCTGTCCTGCCCTTCACAGCCGGCTGCCCTAGGCAGCTATTGACTTCATCTCTGCCTGGTGTCAACCCTGCTTGCTGGGCTGCATGTGGGATGGAGGGAAGCAGAGGATGACCCATGGAAAATATTTAAATATCAGGCCATTTATGTTCAGATCAAGCTTGACACCATGAACAATGCCAATAGACTTGATGTCTTTTTACAGAAGATGGATTTATCTTCTGCTGATGTTAGCTGACTTTATCTGTTAGACCTGACTAACTGTTCTTTGCTGGCTGAACCTCCTGGGATCTGCATCACACAAGAACAGTGATCGTGGAGCAGTGCAGATCTCTCTTGAGGCTGGAAAAAAGCATGGAAAATAGCTGGAAATATCTGCTTGGAAGATAAGAGCTCAGCCTAAAGAGGGGAAAAAAGAGAGAAATCTGCATGAAACAGGAACGGTAGGAGGGGGCCAACAGGGACAGAAGTATTTAAAACTAAAAATAAACCTCAGTTCTCAAACTTAAATATATAAAGCTGCCTATTAAAAAAATAGCACCAGATTAAACCTCTACAGTGCCAAATAATTAATGACTTTTAAAAACCCTAATAAATTTGGATTTCATCAAAACCTTGTTGCCTGTCATTGACTGTTTTGAGCAAGGACTATAAGCTCTTAAGGGAGACTAGCACCTGTATTAAGATGTACATTGCTGACATCTTTCCCAGCTACATCAATTATAATTAAAGAGTAATAAGAATGCCAGGATGGACTTTTCAGGCACTTTCATGCAGGAGACCCAGCATTTAAAATTAAATCCATTAATTGTAACTACTGTACGTTTGTGATCTCTCAGCGTACAAACTAATTCATTGCTTTTGCAGTCATGCCAGTCTTTGTTAATTAAGGTTTGTGATTTATTTAATTTGAGCAAGGATGTATCAGAGTGCCCCAAACTGGACTGATAACAGGTCATTAGTTCATACTGTTCATGACAATTTGGAATCTGATAATGAAAAATGTTTCTAGGCGCCTGACAAAAATTGATTAGCAAAATGGGCTCTAATTGTTTAAAGGAAAGCTCCATATTTTCTTCAACCCAGCTATCTGAAAGGTCATATGTTAAGAAGCCCTTCTCACTCCGAAGTATCTCTGCAATACGTTTGAAGATAAAAGGCTGTTTAAAATTATTGTTGGCATTGCTTACGAGAGGAGAGAGCCACAGTGCTATCATCATCTGGAAGACTTTATTTTTTTTTTCACTTTTCATATACAGCAGCCAACATCACGATCACTGAGTGAGGCTCAAATATTAATGTGTTCTTCAAAAAAGATACTGAGTTGGAGCATCTCTGCTTTACAAATGTGAAAAAGAGGTAAAGAGTGTGGGACTGATATGACTAAGTCATCACGGCTTAGAAGGGACTTCCCTCTGCTTCAGCAATTGAGCAACAGTACTGAGCGTGGGCTGGTACATCTCATCTTAAAGTCAATGTTGGGTAAGTCACAACACTGGTGTCAAACGGAACCCCGGGCAACCAGCTCAGATGTAAAGGACCACAGTCTGCCTATTAGTTAGGTGAACTGAATCACAGAATCGGAGAACAGTTGAGGTTGGAAGGGACCTGCGGACTTAATTCAAACCCCCTGTGCAAAGCAGGGCAACAGATTGCTCTGCACCCTGTGCAGTGTACGTTTGAATATCCCCAAGGATGGAGATTTCACAAGGTATCTATCTGGCTCCCGTTCCAGTCTTTGACCATCTCGACTATGAAAATTTTCTCCCTAATATCTAGTTGAAAATACCCTTATATCCCTTGTTGCAGCTTGTGTCTGTTGCCTCTTGGTTGCAACTTGCGTCCAGTGCCTCAAGGGGAGTCTGGCTCCACCTTCTCTATACACTCCCATTAGATAGTTATAGACTGCAGTCACGTTTTTCCTTCAGCTTCTCTTCTCAAAGCTGAATAAACCCAATTCTTTCAGCCTCTCTTTTTATCATACAGTCCAGCCCCTCATCATCTTGTTTGTCCTCTGATGGATTTGCTCCAGTATTTCAATGTTTTCCTTGCCCTGAGAAGCCCCAAATTGCCTGCAGCTCTCTAGATGCAGTCTCGTAAGCGCCAAACAAAGGGAAGAGCCACTTCCACCAACCTGCTGGCTACGCTCTAGTTAATACAGCCTGCTACACAGTTGGCTTGCTTTGCTGCAAGGGCACACTACTGACTCATGTTCAACCTCCTGCCTGGGAGGACCCCAGGTCCTTCTCTGCAAAGACGCTTTCCAGCTAACTTACTTGATCATGGTTACGCAGAAGGTTAGTGGAAGTGCTGGGCATTTAAACTACATCTCCCAACTCCTGGCTGTGGCATCTTCATCTTTTCCTAATGGTATTTTGAAAATCAAAATTTACTGGCAGAGAACAAAAGACAAATGTAATTTCTGGGTTTTTTTCCCCCAGCAGATGTTAACTACAGCTTTTACAATCAGTACCAAGGAAAAATGGGAATTATTAAACAGTCTCTGTCACTTTTCTCAACATGTTTCTGTGACATTAATAATAATCCTGAACAATTTTACTGCTCATTTGTTATTTAGATCTCAAAGTCTGCTAAGAAGTGTCTAAGTATCCTTGTTCATTCTTTATGGATGAAGGATAAACTTCTTTCTTGTGTGGCTTGTCTTTAGTCACATGGAGGGTGAACTCACCCCAGCTAACTTCAGCCATGCACATGGCAAGTGCCTAATCTCCTAATGAACTTTCAGACAATAAACATATCCAGTGAGCTGAACCCATTCTAAAAAAGGAATTTAGAAGAGGAAGAAAGTGCCTCTCTGTTGAGAGGTCTAGATGAAGAGGTTAGACTAGATGCCTAATATTTAGACAGATAAAATTAGATTACACTGATCTCACTCATAAAGAAATACAAGAGTAGGTAGGAGTAAAATTCAGGAGCTTTATTCTAAAGCAGCATAAACTGTCTTCACCCTTACTGAATTCTGTGTAACCACACCGATCTTTACCAACTGCAAAGTTAAATTAATGGGTGTGAGTTGTGTAAAACCAGTGTTTATAGAAGAACCTATACAGCTCATTTAGGACTAAGTTAATACACCCATGCAGAAAATTAATCTGAATAACTTGAATGATGCACAGAGGTAAGTCAGAACAATCTTCTAGGATTCCACGGCATAGCTGTAGTAAATTCTTCAGAATAATTTAAAATTTCAGAATACTATTGTTTCCTCTTAGTTATCTGAATTGATTTCTGTTTGTTCTTTTCTTTTTTTCCTTGCTTTTTCTTAAATATTTCCCACAAGATGACAATTTGTGCCCCTTAAATAATTTTTGGATGAGTCTTCACAATATGAGCCTTCAAGAACTTTAACATTTGTAATTATAAGTAATTTTTTATGAAGGGCCTCTTTAAATTCTTCTGAGAACTTCTTCAAGAAAACACTTCCGTATATCCATATATCAATACATACACGTACACATACACATACAAGTGTGCGTGTGTGTATGTGTTTTTCTGGAGCTCAAGGAAGTTCAGGTGACCTAAACCAAATAAATAATTTGGTCTGGTTCTCCTCAAACCACATGAAGCATTTGACTTTGATAAGGGTCTTGTTTACATGGGCACTAAGGGAAGGTGAAAATACTCCAACCAATTTAAATAGGAAATGAAGTGGAACACGTTTTGACAACAGCTAGATGCGTACTGGCCCATTGCACATATGTTTCTGTCAGCTTAAAACCAGCATGTTGGAATTTGCTTGGAATGGCATTTTTTATAATGCTTACATACAGGGAAAGCTTCCAGGTATATTTAAAGCTGAGCCAAAGATAACAACGGTAAATATGAAGTTATATTTGTGCTCAGTTGAGGGCAATTATTCTTTGCAATTGGGCTTTCAAAGACAAGATCCTGAAGGAATTCCTATTAAAACAAATTGATACTTAAGTTTTCAGCTAGACTTGGAAAACAGCACCCTAATCTTTACTTTATTATTTAGCTGAACATCTCTGCAGCACTGGTACTGGAATTAAGTATGTTTATGATTTTTAACCCCAGAAAACAAATCAGGACTTATGGTTAACTAACACTTGCCAAGGAACATAATAATGTCTCACAATTCTAGCTATAAAACTATAATAAGTCCTTACCCCCACACTCCTCAGAAGACTGGATGCCTAATGATCTTGTTCAATCAGAAGCTGTGAATGAAATGAAATCTCTGGGGGGAAATTTTGCTATGTATATCTTATAAAGGAGCTGAGACCATAGGGTAATAACTTTTTTCATCTTGGAAACTATGGATATAAGGTTCCTTAGTCTCTTCAGCTCGACATTCCTGTAGAGAAATAAGCTGTCAATATTACAAAAGGTACCACTTGTTTGACTGTTTTACAGCTTTGAGAGCATGGACTGCAGGCAACCTATAGATATTCACAGATTTCTAATGAAAAACCCCGAAACCTCAGTGAGGCAAACCGACAAAACATGGAATGATCACCCCAGACTGGAATCCAAATGCATCACTGCAGTTTGCTGCTCTGATTAGCTCTGTAGTACAGGATGGATCCCGTCCATTTTCCAAAACTGGGCTAAAGCCTTGAACAGTTGTTTTGGTAATGTAGATGAGGCTTTAGGTCTTAATAGTTCCTACAATTACTGCTGAATCTGGCCTTGGCTCAGGAATAAACTCCTTGTATTGAAAAGATTTACTACCCTAACTATATCTGTATCTCAATTTAATGAAAATGTTAAGGATAATTTGATGGTCTCTTGCCAGTGTAATTTTAAATAAAATGTCTTCATTCCTTGGCAGTGTCTGTTGGCACTCAGGTTTAACTAAAGGAAGTGCTTAAGTGAAGTGCTTTTTACATTACAGTCTTGCCAGTATCTTCTCTGATAGAATAGATTTAATTTTCAGTGTTTTACCCAGAGTAAATAAATTAAAAAAAATAAATTACCTCCCACCATCAGTCCATATGATAGCAAATTTTACTGAAGCATTACTAGAAATCAGATATTGGCCTATCACAGCATTTGGACTAATCTCAAGCCTCATCTCCTGCAAATTAAAGTATTTCTAACTTATTTACTGTTCATTTATTATGTGCTCTTGTAAAAATGTTTCTGCATCTTGGGAAGTAAGGTAGCACATAATGAGATGCTGTCAGTGCATCTTGGATTTTCATCTGAGTTCAGCAAGTCAGCATAAAAGTTTAGGACACTTTATTATAATTGCACAGGGATGGAAAGTAATGGTTAGATGGTGACAATTTGGCCATCATACCCTACCGTACTGAGCAATTGCCAAATATACTCTTGATTGCTTACCCTGTCTAAATAAGGAATATATGCACAGAATGGGGCTAGAAGGACAATGCATCAGACGTCAAATTGTTTGGGGATTATTTTGAGAATAAGAATGATTGTAGAAGTAAAATGGTGCTCATTCAAAGGGTGAAAAACACATGTATAATATTTATTTTCTTTTTAAATGCCACTAATTTTTTTAATAAGTAGAGTGTTTACAAAAACTCTAAAATCTCCCTGACAGAGGCAGAGTATGCCTCTACTTACCTTAAGTTACCAGTAGTTCTATAATTTTACATGTTCATGAGTCACCTCAGTAATCTTATCCTTAACACCCAGCACAATATAAACTCAAGATATTCCATCACTGTTGGGAAAAAATGTTTTTCTCTTTTTATTATTGGTCCCCAACAAATCTTTATTCCTGGTTTTCTTCTGCCCAGTACCAAGGTGTCAACAAGCTACATTTAGAAGATGGTTTTGCTCCAAGGAGAAAAAGGAGAAAGACCAGGGAGCACAGGGATCTACGATCTTACAATAGTTGGATATGAATCACAAAATATTTCCTGTCCTTTGGTACCAAGAGGCAGGCCCAGGAGAGAATCCACAGATAAGTTTCTCTCTAAGGCGGATTGAATCACACTTTGCCCATATTTTCAATGAATGGGACTAACCTGCGTGTATTGTTTTCATTTCTATGGCATGCATTCACAAGAAGAAGGTATTTGCACACCTTTGGAAAACTTACCCCCACTCCATGCCAATGCCAGAACTTAACCTCCTGCTCAGGCATAGTCTCCTCTGAAGTCTCTGTCCCACAGTTGCAAGCAAAAAGCAATATAGACTATCATCAAACCTACAGGACATCTCAGAGATGTAAAACACATTGAGACTGGATCACTATACATATATGTTATGATTCAGATTTTACTTGCACAACAGAAGGATGGAAATATAAATTGGATGCTAGGAGAAAATCCACGACTTTCTGTTGTGAGTAGCTAGGCACGTTGTTGAACTGCCTGGTTTGCAGTGGTTTACTGAAGCTATACTCAGTACTGCTGTGTGAAAGGTGCTTAAGAGCAACATATACTTAGGGATATACGTATTTAAAGATAATTTATATGTACATATTGATTCGTTTCTTAAAGCATGGGGATGAACTAGAGGTCAGTCCTACACCTGTATTTCTAGGATTCTTTGTTTTTAGTTCTCCAGGACATTCATATTCACAGCCGCCTTTGCTTATTAACAAAAATACTGAAAATAAAAGAAATTCATTTTCATGGAAATGGAATACTTGTCACTGGTGATTCTCACATATACAGGTGAAATGGTCCTACATACCTGATTTCAAATAAAAACTAGAAAAGATTGCTATCGATTGTGGGGAGTGAAGAAAATGTTGAGTAATGACATCTTTTTAACAGATTGCAGTCTGATGAACAACTGGACTTCCGCAGTCCAGCTGTACCTGGAAGCAATGTGCACATATACCTGCAGCGGGAAAAAGGAACAATCAAAAGGCAGAGAACTGTGATTAGGAGGAAGCAAAAAATCTCATGGAATGTGCAATAAGAAGATGAGAAAGATGGGAAACTGCATACGGAGCTAACTTCATTCCAGCAGGAGAGACAGGTGGGTGTTAACACAGCACACATACAAGAGCGATATTCCTAGATCCTTGAGTATATGTTTGTCAGGGCCCTGAATGCACTGACAGAACTTAATTGCCCTGAACAGCTTCAGCCCAGATGCCCACTCACTCACCCCACTGCTCATCGGTCCATCTAAGCTCAGGCCCACCTGTCTCCAGCCCTGCCTCCCGTGGACCTTGGACCTACATCGTAGCACCGTCTTCTGCTCATGTCTGGACCCTCCAGACTCCTCCCCTCGCCCTGCCTGGGGCTGTCGGTGGACCCTGTAGCCACTGCTGGGCCCTGCCCACTGTGCCTGGATCCTGTGGGATTATGTCCAGACCAGGGAGGGCATGGCCTGTGCTGGGGTCATGCTCAGTGCCCACTCCTCTTCCTTCATGGCGCAGCTCTGCTCTTGCTGTTCCCTGAGACTATTAAACCAGTCTCTGCTCTGACTTTTTGACTAAGTGACACTGCGTTTTCTGACTTTTGTATATTTTCTCCACCGTGATATAAATGTATATTTTGTCCTGAAAAATAAATATAAAAAGAAAAAACATTTAGAGTTTCTTTTATGCTTCCATAAATTCACTGTACTCAAGATACAAGCACTCAGTTTATTCTGTTACATAACTTTTCATTTAATAAAATTACACCTAGAGTGGCCTCTAGGGGCACATGCAAATCATTAAGACTTCTCAGACAAACATTCATCAGTTGGGCCCATGTCATTTACCACATACTTCTTCAGAAGCTAACAACCAGGATCAGCAGAGGATCATGTGTCCTTCTGACATCGGAGCGGGAACCTGTCAAATGTGTATTGGTCTGAAACGCACTTCACAGAAACCCTGCTCTCTGCAGGTTCATGTTTGTTTGGCTTCTTACATGAAGAGGGACTGAATCCCGCAGTTGGCTTCGCTACTGATAAAAATTTGGCACAAACTCACGACCTAACAGTTTGCTTCTGTGCTAGTGAAAATCAATCAATTAACTGCTAGGGACATCTAGACTAGTCCTTTATCTGTATGAGACTTACTTACAAAGTTTATCACAGCTTAAGTCCACTTGAAAAGAATTCTGTCATGCTTGGATAAAAGCTTGCTACCACTCTCATATAGAGCAGTGTGATATTACATCAGCAATGCAACGTGTTGAAACTATGAACGAACATTTGACCAGGTATTTCACAATGCCCTAAACCCCAACTGCATTTGTAAACAGTATTTACAAGAGGCCAGGCTTGCTTATAATGAAACTATGTAATCTCAGGAAATGCAGGGCTAATGTTCACTCTTGCCAAGCACTTATTCCCTTACGAAAAGTCTGAAAAGCCTAAAATTTTAAAATTTAGACTCTTCTGAATCATCCAAATCCAAAGAAATCTCAACAAATATGTCATTTGTCAGTCAGCTTGGCAATAGTTAAACGGCATTGTGGTCTCCGTATGAACAGCTGTGAAGCATGTACGTGGATCCTTGCCATTTGTTTGTTGTGATATGCCCATGTGAGAATTCACAAGTTAGGGCTTAATCAAATTTCCACTGAAAGAAATGAAAGCTGGATTTGGCCACCTATATTTATTTAGCACCTTGTAGCTGCACAACGAAAACCTGCTTTTTGTTATTGCTGTCATCCGTATCACCTCTGTATCTGGAAGCATGCAACCTTAGTACTGAAAACTGGAAACAGTCTAAGAAATATAAAATAAACGCGCCTCAGGTGTAGTTGTACCATGTGGGTCTGCTGCTTTTATATCCTAGCCTTTTTCTCTTTCTATTCTTCATTGACTGTTGAGGCTCTGATCCTGTGTGGAGCCCACGCACACCAGGAGCTTTCTCAAGTGGATTCTCACAGCCGTGTTAAGCACCGGGGCCTGTACTTGGGCATTCAGTGTCTGGTCTTCAGACTGGTCATGAAGTCTTTGCCATGGGGTAATGTCTATCATATACTTCTTGTACAAAAAGGAAAAAAATTATACAGATACATAACGCATATCATAGCACGCCGACGCTGAGGAAGGCAGCCCCACGCTGAGGCCAAGCTGAGGATCCTCAGTTCCAAGCCCCGTCCTCAGGGTGGCCTGGCTAGGCCGGAGAGGTACGACGGCTCCACGTCCGGCTCCATACGCTCCTGTACACCCACACAAAGCCCGTATTCAAAATGGGAAAGGCGTTTTAGCTGCAACAACCGGAGCTGTGACAAGCCGGACACGGGTCAGGTCTGGGAGAAAGCCGTTTCTGGGAGAAACGGGCGGAGGGACAGCCCGATTGTTAGGCCCGGGAAGGGCGGAGGCAGGCCCGGGCAGGGGTGAGGGCTCGGCGGGGCTGGCAGGCCGAGCGGCCTGGCGGCGAGGGAAGCCGG
>NW_010576332.1:0-10343 GCF_000687285.1 Phaethon lepturus | reverse complement strand
CAAGGCAAGCAAATACCTTCTCTCCCAAACTGGGTCCCCCTCCACCAGCCAGGGGGCAAGTGGGATTTGGCCACAGTTGCCACCACTTCTGCAACCGAAGAAGAAACAGAGTGCAATTTGAAAATCGGATATGGTCTGCAAATGAAATCCGACATGCAAACAGCTAAGAATGTGGGTTATGTGCGATACCCAGCCCCACATCTGCACCCAATTTGCACAAAGGATTCCTGTCATTTTCCGGGGCTGAAACAAAACCCCCGTTCAGCGAGCCCCCACACCTTTGGAGGGCTGAGATTTGCGGCAGAGTCTTGCAGCCTGGTTTCCCCTCAGACGGAAACATTTCTCGCTGTGACTCCCCAGTTCCTCTTCCAAATGCTGAGCATGTTCTCAGCCCCAGCCACATGCGGCTGAACATAAGCCTGGGGCAACGTCAAGAAGAAACTGCAACATTTCTTTAAGAAGCGAGTATTAATATATTTCCTGTTAGACACGGAAAATAGGATTAGAGGTGATATTATGACAAAGGCCTTCTGTGAAATGAGGAATAAACATCATTAATGCCCCCTAATGGGCAAAGTGGTCTCCCACCTGCGTGTACGTATCAGGCCTGTATTAGATTGTCATACATAATTGATAGTGAAATAAGACCACTTTCCACTGAATGGGAAAAAAGGCTCATGCTGTAAATTCATTTGCAGTGGATTCATTTACAAGGAGATTGATCCAATCCGAGATTGAGAAATTGAGTCCAAATTGATTTTATTACATGAAGACTAGGATCATGTAGTAAATATCTGTTACGTATACAGCAAGTAAAAACAAAACAAAACAAAGTCAATGGGAGAAAATCCTTCCTTACCCTGAAAGGAGTATGTACCCTTTATTTCTTCTTACCAGCTCAAGATACGAGATAGTGCAACACAAAATGTCTCTCCTAACAGTGATATCCCTTAAAGTAGTTTTCTCCGTGTGACATTTACTAAACAGTGACATCTATTGGGGACCAATATTTCAAGAAACTGGAAAACAGGAGTCGGTCCAGGCTTGACTGACCAAAGCATTTGAAATTACCCATTATAGTGCACAATTCTGAATTAGAAGGGAGACGGATGAGATGACCTTATAGATCTATTCCATCTCTAGGGCTAAACCATGTTCTTGGGAGACAGGCTGAAGTCGTCATGTGTGGGGAGCTGTGGGTGTGTGAAATTTCACTGCAGTTTTAAAGAAAATACTGGCAGCGGGTATTTCCCCTGGGCCTCCAATGGAGCGTATGTGGCAGCAAAACTTTCCCCATCCTTTTAAAAAATGCAATATAGATCCACGGTCTCCACTGTGGGGCAGCTTCAGAAGCCAGGGGTCCCGGTTAGGAACCGTGTCTCCTGTTGCTCCCCAAGCAAGGCTCTTCCCTTCACCAGGGGGAGGTGAAATGTCCTGTCCTTCTGTCCACATAAAGTGGCCCTTTCCTTCTAGGACTGTCAAAATGAAACTCTGATACTTCACACAACCATTGGTGTGCATTTTTATTGGAAATGGCCACAAAAATTGTTGTAGAATGGCTCTGGGGTGCCAGCACCTCCCGCAGAGCTGCTCCCCATCCCAGCCGCCCCCAGCCCGCACCCTTGCACGGTTATCCCCTCAGAGGTCCCGGAGTTTCGTTGATCCTCCTTGAATTTCACAAGATTGCCGTTGGCTCCTCCCTCCAGCCCAACTGAGCCCTGAAGTGGAGAGCCGTGGTGGTGTTGCTCCTGAAATGGTTTTACTAATCTTGTACATGCATTGGAATCCCTGTAGCGCATTTCTGAAGGCAGCTCCGGGGTCAGAGGATTTTCTGAAGTGAGGCTGGCGAGCAGCGGCTAAGAGGAGAGCCAGGCCATTTCCCACAGAAGTTCAGTTGCTATGTTTTTGATTTATATTGTTATTTCGCAAATGTCGCATTTTAAAAGTGAAAAAATAAACACCAAGTTAAGCGATGTAGCCTAATACATACTTGGAAAAAAAATGAAATGAAAGCTGGGAACCCGTGTACTTAATTTCTGTGACATGGCCTCAATTTCAGGTTGACCTGAAGTTTTTCAAAAGAAAACACAAATATATTGCAATGAAATTTTTCTAATGAAAATATATTGGTTTTCCATAATGAGGTTCAGAATGGAATTTCTAGTCTGAACCAGAACAAAGGATCAGCACCTCCAAATAGTCCCTGCCTAGGGCCCACTTTTAGGAGAGGAGAGACCCAGACCCATAATCCTGTTGTGCACAGCTCCAAACAAGGACCTCCCACCTCCCAGTGGGTCCCTAACGGATTGCTCTGCTCAGTTTCCAAAACAATTTTTGGAAGACTTTGATTTTATTCCAACACAGAACAAAAATAAGTTTCAAAACCTCAACATTTTTTGTTAAACAGAATTTTCCCAGCCAAACCTACCATACATTATTACTGTTACAAATCCCCCAAGTGCTTCCAGAATAATCAGAAAGGAGTGCTGCGTCCAGAAAAAAATCCCAAATCAAAACCAAAGGGTAGAAAGAAGAGATACAGCACGTCGGGAGGTCGGTGGTTGTGTGGCCACCCCGTACTGGCACAATCGTACCGGGAAGGAGATGATTCTCATCATGTCAGTGCCCACAGGAGCAATCCAGCCTGGGCTGCGCGGGGGGAGCCGCTCTCGGTTGTGCTACCTCCCACACGCCGCTCCCCACGCAGGCAATGCTCCCCGTGCACGCAGCCATCTGTTTCCACATCCCCGTGGCCCTGCCTTGGCAGCCGCCTCCTTCCCCACCTTTCCTCACCGGGAACAGAGCCGCGCTCCCCAAGCATCCCTGGCGCGGAGGCTGCCGCTGCCAGCCCTGCCCTTCTGCGGGCTCGCCGGGAGGAGCGGGGGGACAGGTCAGCAGGGGAGAGCAACGCTCCCGTGTGGACAGGAGGAGAGGGGCTGGATTAGAGCGTGCGCAGCCCAGCCCTGCCGTCCTGGCAAGGGAGAGAAGGGAGCCAGGGTCTGCCATGAAGTGGCGAGGGGATGGGCACATTCCCTGCATGACTCTCCCTCCTCCATCTATCCAGGGCTGACCAGGCACGTCCCACAGCCTGTGTTTGACCTACAGGCAGTCGGGGCTCTGCTATGCCTGGTATCAAAGGCGTTTTGTGGCCACATGTCTCCTGGATTTCTTTATCCAGGTGAGGCACCCCCAAGCTGAGGCTGTTTGGGTATCACTGGCGGGGTGATGGTGAGAGCAGGAGCTCCAGGTCCGCACACAGACACTCACGGTGTAGGTGTTTGGCTGTCAGAGCATCGTTCCCTCACCGCTCTGCAGCAGCTTGAGCACAGTCCCTCACTCAGGTTCGTGAACCACAGTGTCGATCCCGGGGCCACTGGGCTGGGCTCTGCTCAGCATGTGATGTGTACTCCGCTTCTGCCTTAATTCTCCATCTGCAGTACAGAGAAATACATGTATTTACCCGATTTCCAGGATAAACACATTACAAGATTGTGAAGGTCTGGATGGGGACCAGAAACAGGGAGAATAAATGTTTCTCTTTTCCTATTAAAGTGGGTGGAATTTTTATGGGAAGGGATGAAAACCCTTTACTTTCTGTAGCAGAATAATTATTTCCGCCTGGAGAAAAAAACCTAGGAGAGGCCTCTGGGAGGAAATTGTACCTTTTTGTCAAAGGGCTTAGACACCTTTATAAGACAAAATACCTATTATGCATTTTTCCTTTGGATCATCTTCCACCAAAAAAGATAAGCGCTTGGTTGAGTGCTTGGCATGAAACAACAGATAGTGAAGTGGGGATTTCTCATGTCCTGATGAGAAAACACCACCTTTGTGAAAAAGGAAAGCATGGTTTACTAAAAGAGCAGTTTCACAGCTAGTTGATCTTTCTGCTCCTATGTGGACAAAGGGCATTTCTGGCTCGGCGACCCTTCCTCCCCAATGTCTCTCCTCAGACCTCTCTCTGTTCCACATGGAGACTCTTCCTCTGGTCAGATGTCTGGGACCACACCGATCAGGCACAGGGTATGCAGTTCCGCAGCCTCTTGTTCTCTGAAATAAAGATGAAAAGAACAAAACCACTAACCAGCCCAGACTTGTACTGTATTTATAACAACCATAATTAACATCCTGTTAGGCTGCCCTGGGAGCTCCTGGGTTGGTTTGCCCCATAACAGACTTTGTAAGGATGCAAGCAGCTCTGGGAAGAGATCCCTGCAGAATTTTTTCTTCCTGGAGATCCTGCATGGGTCTGGGTTTGCTTCTTCATCTCAACATCTCCAAATATAAACGGGGGCTAACCAGAAAATTGGGGATGTGAGAAGGGCACACACCTCATCTGTTCCCTGCAGCAGCTCTGCCTGGCACAAGTTCTGCCATCGTCAGGGCACCAGGATTTCTTCAGGGTTTTCTCAGCAGGCTTCCACAGACCCCATGTGCTTGGCCCAGCATGAGGTAAGTTTGCCAGCAATGCAAACACACACTCTGCACAGTGCTTTACTAATTTGCTGAAAGAAAGGATTAATGCAAAACCTCCTGATCTGACTCCTAGGAAGCAGTTTTATTCTAGGGTAGCAAATGGATGTTTCTCCACACAGATCTTCTGTGAAGGCAACTGTGCTGAATATCCCAAGCTGTGACTACCAGAAGCTTTGGTGAGCAGTTATTTGTGTTTATTTTGCTTCTCCAGCAGGAAAGTAAGAGCTCTTTTGTTTAGCTGGCTACTCTTCTGCTCAGTCATATTTTAGGCTCCCTCCTTACCCTGGTCTCTGTCCCCCTCCAAGTTTGCTTTCTCTTCCAACAGCTCAGGCATCATAGAGCATTCCAGTGCTTGGACATCAAATGTGAAGGACCATACCTCCCTACACATTACACCTCCTATGTCACAGGGCATGTTGCTAATTTCATTTTTCTTTAATTTGAAAAGCATTTAACTAATTGTATCATTACTTTTGTCTACGTGATATTTGAAATGTCCCATTATTAATGTTGTCCAGCACTTCAGTATAACAGTGTGCTTCTATTTGCTTGTTTCTCTGCCAATTTTCCGTGTTCTCATGAAGAGTGTTTTCCCCTGGCTGATTATATTTTTGAGCGTGTTTTCAAAATTAGCCCAAATCCCATTTCTTGGAACAAAGTTGAGAATAAGGTATGTCATTTCCCATATTAAAAAGGTATTTTCTGATACCTTTGTATCATGCAATGTCTTTCTATCTCAGAACAGGGACTTTATTTTCATGGGCATGGTAGCCTTAGTACTAATGCGCACCTTTTGTCATTTAAAGGAAAATTGCCTGGTTTAGGCCCAATTTCAGAAAAAAATAAATGCCATTTTTCTGTGTTAAGGATATCTATGCAAAATTAACATTTCAGTGCTTCATTTAGCAGCTTTATTAATAATGCTTTTGTGTATTATTTATATGTGTTATTTTATTGAAGTACTTTAAAAATTTATTTTCCAAATCACTTTTTATACCTTACTGAGAAGGTTCTTTAGCATATTAAAATTCACAGACATACGCACACAAAAAAAATTGCTCTAAATGCAGCATTGATTAACAGTAAAGTTTGAAATGAAAAGTCTATAGGCTGGAGTAGCACAAGTAATTATTACAATAAACATGAAGAGATTTTTTAATATGGCTTACAAAATAGGAACAGTGGCACTGTGTGTTGTTTCCTGTATTGAAAGCAACTATTATTTGCCACTTCTACAACATTGCTCTTTGAATGAGACATTAAAAATAGGGTCTCTCATTTGCCAGGCTCTGAAGCTACCCAGCTGGGAGGGCAGAGAAAGGAAGTGTTCAGGGTGTTCACAAAGAAAATGTGCCAGATCCTGCTACCGGTCCTACCAGCCTAAGTCTAGAGTAAATCTATTGGATGTATTCATGGGTATTGTGGAACAGTATAAAACAATGTGATTTGGTCCAGTGGGTAATAACAGAAGAAAAGAAGAGAAAAAACTCTGAGAGAAAAGAGAAAAATCCACTGACCGATCAGTGCCAGGAGAGAAACCAGCCCCCCAAGGTAGTTCCCTAAGGGAATTTTCTGCTCTCCTTTCACCTCACCTTTTGGGTGCCTCCATGCTATGCCCTTGCAGTATGGTCTCTCACTACCTTGGCTGCACATACTTTAGAGCTGTTGATGCTGCTAATGCGGTGCATAACAAGCTGACTGCAGACAGAAATGAGGGTTTATATCCCAACTATTGCTTTTTGTGTTGTTTCATCTGTCTGTGCAAAGGAGTTAATAAAATCAGAGGGGAGGTTCTGAGACATTCATCATGTACAGTATTATGTTTTGTTTCAGCATGAAACAGCTGTAAAAGGATTATAAAAATGTGATTTGCCAAAAATATTTTAAATATTTGAAAAAGGATTTGGTGGCATTTTCCTTATAAAAATAACTGATTCCTTCTGTGTTGACTAATGTGATGTTCATAAAGGGTTTTGGCAGCCATACAGAATGAGGTGTTTCAGCTGTTGTTCATATAGATGGATCATTCTGGAGATGTACAGATGTGACGCACATTAAAAACATAGCGCTACAAGCTTTCATAACATTCATAGATGTTTTAGGAGGTGAAGAGCTAAACCTTGACATTCATCTGGCATTGTACTGTTTTCACTGGGGGAAGAACTGTGTTCATAAAGTCAGGAACAAAACCTCAGGACCAGCCCTGTGCTAAACACCACAGCCAGGAGTCCTGGGGAACCTGAAGAAGCTTCAGAGTCGCTCACAGATGCTGCCATGCAGGAGAAGCATGTGGCTAATGAAGCTGCTGAACGGTGATGGCCAGGACCCCACACTGGGGTCCTCCTTCATACCCCACTTCAGGATGCACAAGGGGTCGTTTGTGCCCCTAGGTGCCAAAACACACTGGAGGTATTGGCTGAAACCAGACGTCTCCTACATCTCCTCTGAGCAGAAGTGTAAGACCTCCACGAGATGGGGCCATCCAGACCTTCAGGGAAGGGGAACATGTTTGCCTTTAAGGATGCAGTTTGCAGAAGCAGAAGAATGCTGAAGCCTGGAGCACATTTACTGCGCCAGCTGCAGGGCAAGAGCCACTCTACCAGCTTGCTGCCGGCATTTGTAAGGGATTACAGAAAGACTGGCAGTAGCTCCGACCCGACTGCTTGATGTGCAGGAAAATGGACTTGCACACAGCAAGCCCCATGCATATCACACTTCCCCACATGAAAATGAATCCCCTGGGACTGCCCGTTCCGTTATCCATACGCTGCAGAGCAGGATTTGTTGGATTCAATGTACATGAGATGTAAAACTCACCTGCTCATGTGCTGAAAGTCTGATGCATCCAGAACTTAAGCAGGCTTATAGCGCACATGTTTTGCATTGCACACAGCCATTTTCTGTCTGGGATTTCAGAGACAAAATATAGGAGCCCTAAGCCACTTTGCCATATAATCGGAGACACCACAGCTGTGTTCACCTACCACTCCCTTTGAGGTTCTGGGCTCACACAGACCTGTGTGTATTGCTCAGGACATGTTCAATGTTGCACCAGGAAAAAAACAGAGCCCTGACTAGAAAAAAATTTATAAACTCAAAGACAGAGAAAGGCATGACCTACCAGAAACCTAGAAATAACTGATTCATGCTCTTTAATAATTAAAAAGTTCCATCTGTGCATCTAGGCAAAGGAGGGTTACTCTTTGGGAGTATCTTACACTAAAACTTAAAATACAGAAAATAAGATTTCTTATTAAGAAAGAAAACACTTTCTTAAAGTCATATGTTCACTTTATTGTGTATAGAGGAAAGATGGGGAATTCAAGAGAATGTGAATCACAGGAAAGACACAGGGCTGTACGAGGAGAGGATCCCAGTAGGTGGATCTTGCACTGGCTCATTTTTTATTTTATGAGACAGAATCCTGTATAGTAAAATTCTACAAGTCATTTCCTTTTTCAAATTATTTTTACTGAAAAGACACATGAACCTTCAGATTTTCACTAATTACGAGAATGAACACATAGCTGTGGATGTCCTGCTGGTGTAGAGCTTTTAGGTATACTGTAGTTTGAGTGGGAAGGGAAAGGTTGCATTGTGAAAATGAAACAGCTTGTGTATTGAAGATAGCTTGCTTTGATTTATTCCATAATAATGACTGGAAAGAGAGAACTGAGGTCAGCATACACAGCCTCGTGCTGTAACCCACACACTGTCTTTCCTCAAGTTGGGAGAGTAATGGATATGCATAATGCAAAGCTTGCTACTGCAAAATGTTCTACGATTTCACCTCTCATGGGTACACAAACCCAAGCTGAGGTTGTTGATCGTCCTTAAAGATGCACTTGGAACTGTGCAGCACTGAGCCTGAAAGCACTAATACTGCAACTTGCTCCAGGCGTCACTTTAGAGATGTGAAAGTCATATGTTCACTTTATTGTGTATAGAATGACCTGATACTGGAGCAATAAAACTCTGCCCCAAACTACTGCAGGGCTAGCCTATGTGTGGTTTCAGGTGTTAACAGGATACCAAAGACTGACTTGGGGGTTTTCCTTCAGAAATGCCAAATGCCCTCTCAAATTTTAGAAAAACTTATGCCAGTATGCAAAGGCAAACAAACAGATCTAGATAGCTTGCTTTGTAATGACAGAAACACAAAACTATACATATTGAGCACCGCATTTATCCCCATCGAAGGAAGCAAGGAATTAAAAGAACACACCTAAGCTATGCAAACATATAAACAGCTCAGCAATTTTAAGGTATAAACATGCGGACATCAGTAATTTGCATGTATCAATATTTTGCTAGTAAACATATTCACGAGTTTTTACACCTGGCCACAAGCTGCTAATTTTATTTTAATCATACACTAAATAGGGCAAGCTTTTTTACTTCCCTAGCCTCATTTCTCGATGCAGGCAGCTTCCACTTAGGGCACATAAATACCTTCTCTGTGTTTTAATGAAAACGAGGAAGTTCATAAGGCTGGTGCTTTTCGGGCTTAGCAAGCAATTATACTTACTCCATAAATACTAGCTGTTACATAGGCCTCCAGTTATGCTGACTGACACTAGCACAGCAAGAGTGCTGGGTCAAATGCAATTAGACTGGAAGTAATGCTGCAGTAAAACTCAAATCTGTAACAAGACGAGAAGCTGACAGCAAAAGCCCATTTTCTCCCTCTCCACTGAGGTCACGGATGGTACAACAGAACACACTTACTGCATTACATGGCTCCATCACTGTAGCTAAGAGGAAAAACAAATAAAAAATGTAGTTCTTATTTAGCATCCAGCAACAGCTCAGGTCTCAGCCTCTGGACTCCATTCAAACACTCGCACAAAGTGACTCACATTCAAATGCTCACACAAAGCTGTTAGTCAATTACAAGAATTTTTTTCGTTACTGTTCCCTTTTTTCCCCAAGAGCAAAATTCCTTATGACATTTTGTGTGAACCCCCCAAAAAATTGTGCCACGGAACAGAGAAGAGGAAAATAAAAGCCTTATAATTTTAACATCTCTGTTGGCAGTAAGCAGTTGGTACATTTTTAAATCAATGTTTGTACTCTTGAATCCTCATCACTTGAGAGGAGAGACCTAACATGTACCTTGAAAAATCCTTACTGAAATCCTCTGGAATATAAACTGAGCTGTATTCACATGCATTCTCTGAAGGAAGGATTTAACAAGGCTTGAAAGGATGGGATTTGCTTGCTGTTTCTTAAGTAATGAACAAGTAAAAGATTTGAAACAGCCAACTGATATTTAGCTAAAATAACCTTTGTGAATGGATTCTTATTTCAAAGAGATATTTAATTTGGTTTTATAACGATCTTAAGCAGAATAACAACTCTGTCATACTGCATTTGCTCACCTACTGATTACTCAATCAAGGCTATTTCTGACAGGTGCTAATACTTGGGGTTTATTCCCAGCATTTATTTAGTTGGCATGTAGTTAACTATGTCTTCACTTTTTTTCTACACTGAGAAGTGCTGAACACTTGCAGATAGTACTGAAGGAACCCGCAGTCCTTTAATGAATTTAAACTAAGGAAAAAAGAAGGGTTCATGAAAATTCGGTAGTGCTCAAAAAAGCAGCGGTGTTTTACAGAGACGTTTAGAATTGCCAATATTTTTTTCCTATTAGGTTTCGTACAGCAGAGGAAAAACTATGTAAACATGAAATCATTGTCACTTGGACTTCATACCAAACGTGAAGGTCTGTGCATTTGTATTCCAACATCTTCCATGCTCAGGTTTGTTTATCCTGGTGGTGCTACTGGCATTTCTCAGTGGGGCTGTGAGGGCTATAGAAACAGAAAGCGTGTTTACACAGAATCACAGAATCACTAAGGTTG
>NW_010576331.1:0-8909 GCF_000687285.1 Phaethon lepturus | reverse complement strand
AGGCCCACGCCTGCTCGCCAGCTGCTTTCCTCTTGCCCTAAAGAACGGCCTGTGGCCTGGTTCCTCACGCCGGGGCACCGAAAAGCACCCAGCATCTCCCCCAAAGCAGCCCCCCGCTCCCCTCCCGCCTTCCAGACCCCTCAAGTCAGGGTTTTAACGTCCCCAGATGTTACGAAGCCATAAAAAAGCAGCGTGCTACAGATGTTTGAGGTTATCCTGTAAATACCAGGGGGATTGTGAGCTGTTTGCGCCGACAGCTCGCTGGCCAGGCGTGGCTGAACACGCTCAGGCATAGCGATGTTTTCTTTATTTCTAAGTTGAAAGCTACGTGGGTCACATCTGTAACCTGATGGAGGAACGGGACGCTATCACCACCGAATATGAAAAGGAAAATGAAGAGCTCAGGCTTGAGCTGGCACAGTTGCAGCAGGGTAATCCTTTCCCTCCGAAACACGGTCCAAGGAGATGTGTTGGCAGGTAGTGGTGTATGGGTCTTTCAGTAGCGCTGCTGTAAAGCTTCTTGAGAGCACAGCAGCGTTTCTCAGGGAGTTCCGCTAGAGCAGTGTGCCTGGTGCGTTGTTTGGGAGGCTGGCAGAAGTGTTAATGAAATATTAGAACTGATTTGTAATTGACTTAAAGGTTCTTGTCTGCCTTCACTGCTGTCATTCAGTGAATTGGGCAGTTTCTCACTTTGTGTGGCTCCGTTGTTGCACTAAGCATCTTCCAGAGGCTGTTTGAAGAACAGAATTATGTTGCTGTTTGTTTTCCAACTCTAAATTATTTGGCAGTGACTCCTCGGGTAACCGAGGGCCGAGCTGTGTTCCCACTGAAGCCAGTGAATTTGCCATTGGCTTTGGTTTAGACAAAGTCCCCATTTTTTTAAAAACAACTTTGAAGGACGGTGATATGTTTGTGATAGTGATTCAAAGCTTGTCCTGTGTGCTTCTTTTAGTATAGAAATTTTGTTTAAAACAAATTATTTCACTTATATTTAACTTCAAATAATTTGCTTTCCTCTTAAAGGAAATCACTTCCACTAAGTGGCAAATATATTTTGCTGGGTTTAGTTCTTGATTTTCTTCAGTCTTCCTAGTCTTCTGTTGTGCTTTGAGTACTGCTAATAGCACACTGTTACCATTAACAACTCCTTTTGTGGTGTGTATTATCCTGGGCCTAAGGTAAAATTTGGGGTGATAGCACAGCATGAACAGTTTCTGTTATGCACGCTTTATTTGGGGCAGCAAATACACGAGTTTTGGGAAACTGATTGGAGTTTCGAGTCTCTGTTCAGTTTTGGACAGCCTGCGGCTTTCAGGGAGCACATCTGATGGACAGGCTTTTAAAAGATGGGTGTGCTTAAGCACTGCCTGAAAATCTGGTTCCTCTGGGCTTGTAAAGCCATCGTTTAATGTTGAAAAAGCTGGTACGCAAAGGTTGAAATGACTAATGAGCCTTTGGGAGCATCGCTGTGACAGAAAACTTTATTACTGGTTCTTCTCTCATCTTCCCCACGAGGTGGCAGTCGAATGACAAAAATGTCCCAAAAGCTGGCTTTGCATTTATTTCCTCGTATTGGCTATGCTCCTTTGGACTTTTTACCTTTTTTTTTTTTTTTTAAGAATTCTTGTGGCTGTGGAGCAATGATTAACACTCAAATGGAAACAGAGATCCATGTCCGTTACCCCAGTGGGTTGCTAATTGTGAGCAAACCATCCCCGAGGGGTTTCTGTGGTTCTGCAGTGCTTTGGTGCCACTTTGTTTCTGTTTTTTTCTTGCCGCAGTGTTTCTGTGCAGCTTTCTGGAGGAGTCTCCCTTGGATATCATAGTCAGACTTTGTTTTTTAAGACGACTTATTACCTTACTGACAGCATTAGCTGCGGTCCTGCCATATACATGGAGCACTTAGGGATCTGGGCAGTGGATGAAGCCCTGCCTTCCACCAGGCTTTCCTCTGCAGTGAGGGGTGCCAGCCCTGGTGTGTTTTGGGATGCTTGTAGATCGTTTTCTTGAGGCACTGGCCTTTTGCTTCGTGGGTCAGCCTCTTCACCACGGCCGTATCTGGCACGGAGCAGATGGATGAGCTTGTGCTTTAGCTGCTGCGCTTTCTCAAAGACTTGTGTCAGGCCTTTGCCTGCTCTAATGTAACCTCTGCTGCAGGGTTTGATGCTGCATCGCTGTGTTTATTCCCCGGGCCTCTGCTTTTCACCAGGCTTTGTGCAAACCAACCCAGAGATGCCTCCTGAGCCCTGTGGGTTGTAGGACAGGCTGAAAGTCTTGGACTAGAAGTTGGTTGTGTTCTGGGTCTTACTCCCCCCTCTTATTTTTGCAGGGCAGCTGGTTGTCTTTAGTAGGGACAAGATGATACTGCAGATCAGGCTGGAAACGGGGCTGGAGAAGGGTCCTGTGGAAAGGCATTCCCCGGTCTACTGGGATTGTTAAACAAAAGTGTGGGCAAGGCAAGAACACAGGATGGTGGTAGGGAGCTTTTGGGAGGCTTGAAATGATAAGTTCAGATGGGAAAGGGCAGTTGAGGACAGAGGCTCGTTCAAGCCTGTGCCACAAAGGAGGGGCCTGACCTGTGAATGGTGAGGTGCAAGTGGCCAGGATCTGTCAGCTGGGAGCCCCGGCTTCGGGGAGCTGAGAGATTGGGAAGGGAAAAGGCAAAGACTTGGGTAAAGGCCGGAGATCACTTGGGTGCGCTCTTGGGACTGAGTGCGTGCCCTCTTCCAAAAGCAGCCAAACAGGTCAGAAGCTCTGCTTGGTCCAAGGATCACTGAGAGCAATCTGATCTGCTAAAAGCTGCTTCTGATGAGAAAAACTAAGTTTCTGCCTACATAGTTACTTCTTGCCTGGAATGGGCTCAAAGGGTTACTGCAGAGAGCAGCCACTGCTGGTTTTATGTTGGGCTATTGATCTGAGTTCTGCCTCATTTGGTACCTCTGCCCCCAGTGAAATTTTTCTTTTCCTCGAGGCAGTTCATAATCCGTTTCCAATGGTTCTTGTCAAATACGCCTGGGTGTTTTTAGAGGACAGGTCGATAACTCATGCGTTATCAAAAAGCCTTTCTGAAAAACAAATGTAACATCGGTAGAACACAATGCTGTTGAGAGCTTGCCTCGGTTTGTTTAAAAAGTGAAACGAAAAGAACGAATATTAGTGGGCTGATCTTGTTTATTGTAACAGCTGTACTGCTTAAACATACCCAGCACAAACCAGAGGATGCGGCTTCTGTGGTGGGCGTGAGGATACCAGTGAACTGCTTATTTCTGAGAAACTTCCTGGGGTAAGACAGCTTTGCAAATATAAAACTTGCTTCCAAAGAAGCGAGTGCAGAGGTGGTGCGGGAGATACTTGCTAGCAGGAACGCATCAGTGCACTGGTATAACATTGCTTGTACGAGGTGTTTGCCCTTCTCAGGTAGGACACCTTGGATGTGGTAGGGAAGGTGTTTTAGACACTCCTGAGAAATTAATGGGTTTTTACAAGCAGGTGATCTGTGCTGTGTGCAGCAGACTCCCCTTATCCTCCCAAATCTTTCTTCCGCTTCAGCCTCTGGAAGATTTCTAGGTCCTGTTACCCCAAACTATATCGCTTAGTATCGTGTTGCAGGTTGGGTGTAGGGGAATTACTTGTGAGCGACACTGTCAGTGTAGGAGCCACCATATGAATTCAGAGCATTGGTCCTAAAGGGAGCTGGTTGTCCTGGTTTTGGCTGTAAAGCAGAGCAGCTTTCAGCTTATTTTAATGGGATTTGGCAAAACTATGGGAGGAAATTACAAGGCAGGTTGGAGGCAAGGGCGGCGGGTTCAGTTTAATAGGAGCTGTAGGCTCTTTATAATGCATATGGAGCAAGTGGCCAGCTATTTTTAAACTGCAAAATGCAATGTTTTGCTCTGCTTCAGGCAGGAAAGCTGCAAGTCAGCCATGTGTGACCTCTTCATTGAACAAGTTGTAATTTATAACCACAGGGGAAGGCGAACGGGAAACCGCAGGGTGTTTTCCATCCATAGGGCTGGACAGAGCTGGCTGCAAAATGCAGAGTGGAAACATCCGATTGATTAGGATGTGATTGCACCGGCTCCCCTGTTAAATCCTGTGTGTGGAAGAGAGGAACAGACTTGTCCAGAGCTGTGTATGTATCCTATGTAACAGTGTGAGGAATATGTGCTCTGCTTAACTTCCGATGTCTAACTCTAGCTCCCTAAGCAGTGAAAAGAGTGTGAAGATCCCTCCTTCCTCCATACAAAACCCACAACTCCCCCCGATTCCCATGCTACAGCACTTGGAAATCTTCATAATCTGGTTTGGGCTAGAAACTGGGAGCAGGGCGTGTTGGTTTTCTTTTTCATATGAATTACATAGGAAGGTTTTGAAAGCCCTTCCTTAGCTTAACAAGCTATTGGATCCAGTGCAGGAGTTGCTGCCCTGACCACACAGGAGACCAAAGATTCCTCATAGTCTCCTGGCACACAAATTTCCAACCATGCAAACGAGGGGCTCTTTTTAACAACGGTTTGTTGCACAAACACATAGTGCCTAGACATAAACCAACTCCTCTTGCAAATGTTGTTGTTATTCAGTGGAGGCCATTGAATCTTGAAGTTTTTCCCAGAATAGAGTCTTCCTAGCTATAATTTTGGGATAAATGGTGAAGAATAGACAGTTTAATTCTGAAAGGATTTTTTGCGCCCTTAATCCTACAAGAGACCTTCAAGCATCAGCTCTGTGTTACCAGAAGCAGTCCTTAGCCTGGGTTTATAGCTGTTTTTGGAGCAATGGGTCAGGAATGCTGTTCAGGGAGTGATTTTTAAGGTCATGTTTTGAGAAGAACTCCGTGTCCTGTTGTGGCCACGGGGTGCTGTTTCTCTGACTCCACTTCAGGCTCTCGCTGTGCTTTCCTACCACATTGGATGGGATACAGCGCCCTGATCTCCACCATGGGCTGCGCACAAGGCACCAGGTGCTGCTGTGCATCACCGCTCTGTGTGGGGAAAAATAAGATATTCCTCCCTACCAGACAGTCCTTAGGAAAATAGTGATGTTCTGCTTATATGAGTGATATGATATTTTGCGGCTTTTCTTCCAAAGAACATGTTTATGTGATTGCCTGTCTGGTTTCTGTCAATGCCTTTTTAATCTGTTGTTTAATTTCCGCCAAGCTGTATTAAGGGGCAAAAGAGTCGGGGATAACCAGGTGAAAGAGCTGCTGAATAGAAGAGAGTGGTAATAACTCCCTCACTTAAAGCAAGGCAGGGGAACTCAGTCTAGAGGTAGCGGGTCCTTTCAGTTGCTTGGCAGGCAGGATGTGAGCGGAAATGCTGGGACAGATCAGAAACACTGGGACAGTGGGTACAGGGCTGAGATAAGAACATGGGCCCGGAGGCAGAAAGGGAGGTGAGAAGCAGGAGAGGAGACTAAATGTTTTATGAACTGTTGGTCAGCTCCAGGGCTGTTGTGGTGGGGAGTCTTCAGAGGAGCTAGGACACACATCTGGAAGGAATTGGGCTGCATTTATTCCTCTGCTCACAGAAAGCCTTGTCTTGCAGAAGCCCAGCTGAAGGAGGTCGAGGAAATGCTGGAACAGGAAGGCTTGTCCGAAATATCTCAGAGTAATGCCAGAGAACAGATTGCTTATTTACTGGAGCTGCTGGAGAAACTGGAGATTGCAGATCAGAAGTTGAATTCATACAGCTACGTAGACAGGCTGTGTGTGGCACAGCTTCAGGTACCTCCTGCTTTAGCTACTCAGGCTGACTGAAAGTGCGCTGGGGAAAAGGTTGTCTTTGAGATTTTTTTCTTTTAAGTAAAAACATTACTCCTATCTATAAGGACACTGTGGATTTTTAATGCTGAAGTTGATTTCTTTATTAGTTTTCACTCTTGTATATTTACACGTCTTGCATAGTGACAATGAATAGGATTATTTTTAACAGAGAGAACGTTGAAAAGTTTGTGATATAGTTGGTCTGAGGATCTTCATTGGGTAATAACGACTTTGGACTAATTCCTGGTGATCCAGTATTTAATTTCAGATGACTGAGTTCCCTTGAAAATCATTAATTTAAGAAAAAAAATTCTCTATACTTAAGGTGAGCTTAAAACTTGTCCCTGGTCTTCTAGCTGCTGAGCTAGAGAATGGAAGGCAAGCAAACCTCTGCTTACAAACTGAGTTCAGTACATAAATTTCACAGCATGACTTGATTGGCAGGTTAGAGAGGACCATCCATGTCTTGATTTTTTGCTTTTCGAGGTCGAGATGAAGAACACTGACCAATGGTGGAGGAGCAGCAGCAGCTACTGTGTCTTGGAGAGACGGTTTGTGACCGACCACCTCAGTTAGGGAGATCTCCCTCCCACCAAGGCCACCGATTTCCATCTGCTCCTCCATATGGCCATTTCATGGAACTAGGGCCCAGGAGCTGCTGGCTCTCATAGGTGTTTCTCCAGCATTGCTATGCTTACTGGCCTCATTCATAACTTAGTTCTGACAGCAATGGCTGTCAATGTACAGGAGCATAAAAATTGCTGCACTGGGCTAGGTCCAAAGCCTGCTCATCCCTGCAGTATTTGTGATACAGAGCATTAAGTTTTTCTTCTTTTTCCCCAGTCTCCTTCTGCCACTTCAGGGCCTCTCTAGAGGGAGAGGGGTTGCTCTTGCCTGGGTACCGAGTTGGTGAGTTTAGGGGAGAAGGCTCCAGGCTGCGAGGGGAACATGAGAACAACAGAAGCTGCAGCCCCTGCAAAGAGCAGCTGGGCAGGATTCACAGGAAGGCCCTTCTGGGGACAAAGGGGACTGGCAGGGTTTGGTCACGTCCAAGCTGGAGTTGGCTGGGGCACAAGCAGGTGGAAGACTTGCAGACAGACAGTTTAACTGCTGTCTCATCTTCTGTCACTACCTTGAACTTTCTACAGTTTTAAGTTTCTAGTTTTTCATTCTGATAAAACTGGTTTGGAGTTGAAAAGCTTCTTGACCTTTTCTGAGCAAGTTTGCTGAAGGAGGGAGGCTTGGCAGACCCGCTGCAAAGCTCAGCTTGGTTTGGGCTGTGTTGCACTGTCTGACCAGAAGCCAAATGCAAAAGCTCAGAAGTCAGTGTCATAGGAGGGCAAATATGTTGTGATAGTTCATCAGAAATGCTCCCCTTGCCTCTAGCGGTGTGCAGTGTCTGAATCAGAGGTGCTATCATTGTACTTAATAGCCCTTCATTAAATTTATCTTCTGTGAATTTGACTGCTTGTTAAACCTATGCAGTTTTCTTTATATCCTCAGCATCTTGTAGCGAGGACTTTCACAGTTCAGTTACTGTCACAGGAAGTTCCTTTGTTTCAACCTACCATCTCCTGGCTTTGTTTGATGCTTTCCAGCTCTTGTATTAAGAGGCAGTGAACAATTGCCTTTTTATCTGCCTTTTCTGTGCCACTCGGGATTTTACCGACCTCAAGAGCAGCCGTTTCTGGCTGGAGAGTCCTAGTCTGCCCAACTGTTGTAGGGCTGGTTGTCATTCAGGATTCATCCATGGTACAATAACGCCTTCAGATGTAGATATCCACCTCGGAATCAAAGAATCTGTTTGCAGTAAGGCAGAGAAACTTCCCTGATGTGCTGTCTCCTGCTCTTGGATAGGAAAGATCACTCTGCAAATCCTGAATAATCTACCTGAGTGACTTGATACAAATGTTTGCTGCAAACACACCATTTTTCCTGCCAAGCATTGTGACAGAAACCCCACTACTGTTAAAAAGAGGAAGCAGAGCTGTAGCTTTCTAATGAAATGCCAGTTAACCACATCTGCTGCCGAGCATTTACCCGGTGTGATTGGATTTGCTCTTCCTTCGGTGCCACGGGTGACTAAGGGAAGTAGGGCCAGGGAAAATGCAGGTTGCAGATGCCTGCAAGTCTGGTGTTGAATCCAAACCTTCTTGCATGGAGCTCGTCCTTCTGAGGATGCAGCTGACTTCTCCTAGCGGTCTCCCCTCAGGATCATTCTTTCTAATGCTCCTGTAACAAACATGTTTCTGTAACAAGACTGGTCTTGAGTATGGGGTAAAGATGGGGTGTTGTTGCAACTGAGCTGGGTGAAAGACGGAGCCAAGGCAAAGTCTTGTATGTGGAGATAGTAGAGGCGATAGTATAGGCTGTCTATGTGTGAAGAGCAATGTGGGTTTTAATTCCTCCTGGTATGTGGTGACAGAATGCCCTAGGAGGCAAACAGGGCTGTAAATACCTGATTTTTTACCCACTTTTCATGCAGCTGTTGAGAGGAATGAGACTTATTAAAGGGCAATGTATTCTTGCATGGTCAAAACACACTATAAGCTTAATGCTCCTCATTGCTAATCAAACACAACTCCTCTGCAGTTATACTGGGCTTTTTTCTGTGTTTTTAAAACCAGGTGAAAGACATATTGGAGATCCGTTTTTCAGGAAAACAGTTTCACTAAAGCGGGCTGTTTGTTCTCCTCAAATGATGTCATTGCTGTCTGTGCCTGTGAACTAGAAACTGTTGATTAAGTGCTCCATTGTTTGGGGTAGCATCACACTTGTTCTACAGAATCATTAGAGTCACAGCAGTGTTACAGGTTAATAGGTTAATTGCTCTTGTTACTCTGTTTACTGGAATGTGTAGCCTTTCTTATTCTCAAATGACCTGTTCTGAACTTGTTTCACTCTTGGACTGAAGGTCCCGATACGTTCCTGTCTGTAACAGGAAATGAATGCAGCTTTTAGCTAGACTGCTCAAGCACAATTGATTTTCTTTGATGCATCCTCGCTAATGCAAACAGCCAGGGTACAAACACGCGTCTCACTGTAGCCATCTCTAATATATATGTGGGGAAATGCTTTCTGAATCCTGGCAGAAAGCATGGCATGTACACGCACGCTCACAGAATCACTAAGGTTGGAAAGGACC
>NW_010576330.1:0-10134 GCF_000687285.1 Phaethon lepturus | reverse complement strand
AGGGACGGGCTGCGCCCTCCGCAGGGTGGTTCTCCGCTTCGCCTTCGGGCGATTTAAGGCGCTGGGATGCCAATATTCTCCTGGTTGAAGCCTTTGTGTTATCACCGCCATAGCGATGATCGAGGCCCACAAGAAGCGGACAGTGTGTTCGGGAGCTTTGTCAGCCCCACAGAATTCGCTCAGCCCTGACAGGGGATAGAGACGCGAACTAACCAGGGGGCCGGTGCGAAATACAAGCAACCGGCAGGGCAGGAAGGAAAACCACCCTTACCTTTTGCCCTGCATTTTCTCAGCTCTCTGTCCTGGATGAAGCCAGCAAACATTTGGGATTCCATGAAAACTTCCAAGAAGCGGCGGATACTCTTGGAGGCCACAGATTTACGGAAAGCCTCCCTTTGGAAGGCACGCTCTCCTTTTTCATTCTGGGTTAGGAACAGGGAATAATGGCCAACTGTCTCCACAAAGAATCGGATAAAAACCTCAGACACTAATCCATTCAGGGTGTTACATTCTGCAAAATAAGGCGGCAATAAGACACCAAAATCAGCTGCTACCAGAGCTCTCAGCATTGTCACCTGCACGGGGCCAGGTACTGTCATCTAGCAGTTTACTGAAGCCGTGCTAATAACTGAACGGAGTGGTGCCGGCTCCTTGCAGCCCTGGGTATACATCAGATAGGGAAAAGGGTAACAGCTTTATAAGCAAGGGTGCCAGTCAACATAATTGGTGTTTCATAACCAAGAGTCAATGAGAAATACAAATCCTCAGGAAACAGCCCAGAAAATTAAAAAATTTGTGGGTGCTTCATCAAAACTATACCTTATATTTTAACTCTTGAGTAAATTTTCTTGAGAAGCTTCCGAATGACTCAGAATTAAAATTCTGAGGATAAGAAGCCTCTACCAAGAACGGATCAAAAAGAGCATGTTGTAGAATTTGGGTTTTCATAATTTCTGTGGTGTTCAAATAGTTTTACATATGTAACACAGATGAGTAGAAATAAATTTCAAAAACTGAATAGGGGCCTCTCTCATACCTTTTAACCACAGGCATTTAAATGCACCCTGGGCTGTTTTTATAATTGCGGAGAGAAATACGAACCTTCAGAGGCAACTCAGCCCCTATTGCACTGAAACTATTTTCTGGAGGTACCTGCTTCTCTCCCCTGGATACACTGAGCGCCAAGAGCAACTCTAAACTCAGACACACCTCTAAGCATGTATAGTTATCTGGATTGAATTAGGGCCAAGATAACTGCAAACCTCTGTTTGAGTAAAGGTTTAGAGGTACTTACGGGAGTGTGTGTCATTTACAAAGAAATGAAAATAGATCGCTGACAATGTGTTACTGTGGGTTGGTGCTATCGGTCCCATTCCCTATGGGGGAACCATAGTGTGTTCAGAGGCTATCTTTGATGTCGCAAAATATATCTGAGTACTAAAGTCCCACCTTTCTCCTGGATGGAAAGTCACAATACTACCTGCATGCTTGTATATACAAGTCCCTGTTTCCAAATTAACTTACCATCATCTGAGTCACTATCTGAATCCTGATTTATCAGTTCATTCTTTCTCTCTAGAGCCTGCTCCAGAGCAGCTTGCAATTTTCTAGGTAACAGTGTGTCTTCATCATCCATCTGACAGAGGAAAAGAAAAATCTTTAGATCACATTAATCTATGCAGCAACTACAGCAAATACTTTTGCAAGGTTTAAAACTCAGAAGAAAAGCCTTTTCTATCTGTTACTGTCATGCCTACATTAACAAAATAAAGAAAATCTATGTGCAACTATCATGTACTTCTAAACAAAATTTCTTGTCACTTTTAAGGAGATTAAAGTCAGGAATGATCATCCAAAGAGCAAGGTAAACACAGAGAAACTTGGAATCAGCTCTTTACATGACAAAGAGTCCAAATAGTTGTTTTTAGCTAAATACACATCATGCAAAGCCTAGCTACATGTACACACAGCTGTTCTGTTGGTTTTAGGCAGCTTCTTTGGTCCTTGACAGTTCTTTTTACTTATATTTTAGTATATCTTGTTTTCTGGGTTTTCCCCCTGTCGCTCTCTTCATCTTGTTTAATGCTTGTTCAGCAAAAGCGAGTAGACACAAGAATCTGAGCTCTGCAACCACTATTCACCAGCCATATCTTCCAGGGAAACATGCAAGAACATTTCCTCATCTAAGCTGCAGACTGTTATTTTTGAAATTATTTAGTGCCACATTACTATCAGGAGAAGGTGATCCTTTATCTCCTTGTTTACAAGGCTCTTGCTTTTCCTATGACATTGAATTATTCTTCACTTTTCCTCTCTCACTCGGAAACTTTTATTTGCCGTTTTTCTCCTTTTAACATCCAGCAGTGTGAGTTTTCTTGCTAACATGATGTTATTATCTTTAGATGGTTTTTTTGTGCTGTGAATACAGTTCTCAATTTCTTCTGACAGTCACAGCCTCAATCCCTTTTGCATACCTGAGGAGTAGTACTAATTTGCAGGTGAAACAGAACATGAGCACTTTTTTTTCTAATCTCTTTCCCACCGCACAATTCCTGCCAAATATCTCTAATCAAAGAAATCTAATCACACTATAGGAGTAAACAGCTTGCTAGACTGCATGGCAACATTTTGAGCTGTACTTTACCTGTCTGATGAATCGATCAGAACCCAGGTTAACCATCAAAGCCTAAAGAAAAGAAAACACTGTAGTGAAATATATCTGAAGAGACAGAAAACATTAATTTGTGTCTGCCTTTTAATAGTGAAAGGTCATCTGAATGGTCCCAAGCCTCAACATGTATCAAATTCCTACTGTGAAACAACAGGTGGTGTGCTTTATAAAACAGGAAGGTGAGGTTTTTCTTTAGAGCTTAAACCCTAATTTAACATAGTTAGATACAACAGATCTCATACTAGGTTAAAATGTAAAAAAATGTGAAAGGGTTAGGCAAGTCTTTTTTCTTAAACCTAAGCAAGTTATTGCTAATAATTTTTGTTAACATGCAGATTAGAAGCATTTCAGAGGGGTTTAAAGAAAAGAGTGTCATTTGAGGAGGCAGGGCTTCTGAAGGGCAAGGGTGTGAAATATTAATAATAATGAAGCAGCAAAGCTGAGAGACAGAACTGGGAAGATGTGGGAGAGCGGTATTAGGAAACTGGGAGGAAAACAGAGCAGAGATTTACATGAGCCAGAGACACAGAAGGCCCTGAAAGCAAGCACAAGAAAAGAAAATTTCATAGAAAAGTGACAGGAACCTAATAGGAGTAAGAGAGAAGAGTGTGCCCTTGAGTATTTTTGTGGTATTTTACTGGAAGAGCTGAAGTACAACTCTCATTTGATTTCCGGTACAGTATTAACAACATCTTAGAAGTAAAAAAAAAAAAACCCCAAAACCTTAAAGGTTTTATTTTCTGTGCTGGCTATGGCTTCATGCACAATTTCCATTAGCATTAATAGATGTCATAGCAGCTGGCACTTCATGTCTCCCTCTTCTTTTTCCAGGTACAACAAAATGAGAACAAATCAGCATATTTACACCCTACTTACTGGTTGACCAGGTTAACATTCACTTCTCTCTGTCAAGGTTCCAGGTATGGGAAGAGGGGCAGAATAAAGAGAAGACTGAACCTACTACTGCAGTTTTACCAAGAGGCAGTTGCCCATGAGAACTGGGCAGAGAAGAAACAAAGAGGCAGATTAAAAATTAAACATGAGGATTTATGTGTGAATGGCAGGCCCTCTCCAGGGTGAGGCCAGCTTTACTCCAGGCAAACCACTCTGGTGCCAGCTCCTACCTCCTCTACGGGCAGCTCCTTCAGTTTGGGCAGAGAGCTGGAGAGCAGTCCCACCAGGAAGGGGGTAGGGCAGCACACGATGTCAATCATGGATGAGGGCAGAACGGGAATGAAGGTGTGCTGCCAGGAGAAGGGGTACAGCAGGGCCACCACAGCATGTGAGCAGCTTGAGAGGGTGCTGGAGAGGGAGGAACAACCACGTTAGCAGAGGTTCTTCTTTGTCCAGAACACCTACCACCTGCCGATAAACTTAGCGTGTTAAACTGCGAGTGCCCAAGGGGCTGCCCTTCTACCACTTCTGACTTCAGACAGCCCAGGTCCCCGGCCAGTCCCTACCACTTCCCTACTGTGCACTGTGGTAGTTCCTCCCATGCTCGCCTCTAGGTGACTTGAAACCAAAGGTAAAAAATTAGAATCAATTTGTGTCATTATAGCAGTCAGGAGACACTTAGATCTAGAAGACAAGGTTTAACGTTCCCAAGAGCGCTCAACAGCAGCCACTCTGAATGATGCTTAAAATCCAAAAGCAACTTCAGTTCTTAGCTGTTACAACCACGTCAGTAGTAAAAACGCGTAACACTGATGTTCTCATGTCAAGCACTAATGCACAAACAAAGGAAACTGAAAAATCAAATAAAATTGGAAAAAAAAATCCTAAAGAAAAACTCTACTAAATCAGATGTAAAAGAACCCCAACAATCAACACATGCCCCAAAGGAAATCTGGTACAAGCGACACATTTTTCAAAGTGGGTATATTTTTGTGACAACAGCATATTTTATTATAACACATCTTAACGGTCTTATGGACCAACTCTAGTGATAAAGGTATTAACCCTGCTCAGCAAAGTACTCTAAAATACACATTGGTATTCCCTATAACATTAAGGCTGGATATCATTTGTGGAAAATGTCTTGCATACATTGTCATTCTATCTACTGAATCTGATTCCCTTGTATAGTCACATGGTTTCCAAATGTTAAAAATAAAGGAACATCATTACCAAGATAGTTTTAGCATCAGGGGAATAAAGACAGACTGTCCGTTTCAGAGCTTTCATTTTGGACTGAGTTACAATGTCTGCTTCTCGCAGGCTGAGGATGACAGAAATTTGGATTTTTACCCAGCCTAGCATGACTGAGCTAATTTTCTCACAGTTCAAACTTCTGCTGTGCTTAATGTAGCCACAAAGAACTATAAATAACTAGTAACTTCAGAGCTGTTACTGCTTGAGAATGCTGGGGGGAAATGCTGATTTCTTCTACTGCAAGACTTCTTGGAGACTTTAGGTGGCATCAGACCTCCACCAGGATAACCCTCATGATGATTTTAAGTGGTGGGTTATTCCAAGGCCAGGAGAAAGGTTTCACCTGTTTGTTCCTGTCAGTGATTAACCTTTGAAGTTTGCTGAATGGGAAAAGTGAGAATTAGAGGACAAAAAGAGAAAAGGTTGGGGAAGTGCAAATGTTTGTCTTTTACTGCAAATAACGTGTTGGGTTGCTTTTACTTGACATTTCCTTTAAGGTCTATCAATCACAGCATGTTTTTATAACATATGTTGCCTGACACAGATTTCTTGTAAAATGATGCATTTCTCTAATTTATTTTTTTTAAATCAGGCAATGGTGCTGCCATTGCCTCACAGTTTGGTCTCAAGTATCTACCATAGCAAGCGTAGTGGTGTGTTTCAGAAGAGCTGTGGAGCAAGGTACAGACTCCCAGCACTTTCTCAAGCTGACTTTTAATGACTCTCTGGCATTTTCAACTACTAGAAATTCAGTCATCTTAGCTGAGCGACTAAAAAAAGAGCTACGTTAAGCTAAAAGCAGGAAGACAAACATTCTTCTGATATTCAGTTAGTATTTTTTTCCTTTCTATAGAATGCCCTTTTGTAACTTGTTGTTTTACACGCAGTGCTGTGACGTAAATCAGCCCCTGCATCCTCTCGTGCATGCTATTCCCACGCTAGGGGAGGCTTCGGGCTCTGGCCCAGGACACCAGTTTCTCTTCCAGAGCTTTCCCGGGAGCTGGCTGGGGCAAGGCAGCAGCTGAATGCAGCAAGTGGCCATGGAGGGGGGTGTCCTGCGGCAGCACCCTGCTCTGCTCTGCCAGCATCCCATGGGTCACACTGTCGCCCTTGTCAGAACACTGGCCTGTGCATTTTAAGGCTCTGCACACAGTTTTTCAAAATTCAGCCTCAGAAAATCTTTCCCTGCAAGACTTCTCAAGCTCAACCCCGTAAAACACTCACTCTGAACTTTCAATCCCCAGAATCACCCACTGCCCTCCCTCCCAGACCGTGCTTGTGCAGAGGGCAGCGGGAGTCCCACATGCCATTACCGAACTCCTACTTCTACAAAGTGCTTGTGTCTCTTCCGTAGCTGGAAAGATTCACATTTAGAAAGGATACACATCTTTCACTTCAGTGTGAGGTTTTTACATTCCATAAGGCAAGATTCAGAGATGATGGATGTAAGGGAACCCCCAGTTTAAATCTCTAACCCAAGGTTCAGGCCCTTGTTAAAGGATATTATTCATGAGAAGCATGTTTGGTAAATTAAAAAAAGAAAGCCCTACCCTGGGAAACCAAGTCTGCTCCAGTTTTTCCTTTCAAGATGTGCAACCCACACATTGTCCCACTGTTCTTGTTTATGAGAAATAAGAAGTAAGGTCAGATGACATTTTCTTTAAGGTGTGTGAAGCACACAAAGTAAAGCAACAGAATAGTCAAAGAAATTAGATTTTCAAAATATTTTCCCTTTTAATAGTCTAGGGCAGTTTTGGTAATCCAAAGAGCTGGTTTTGAGAGTGGGCTTTTTCATTGGGTCTGTGCAGTTTTACAGGAACACCGCATAATGTTCTAGCTGTCGTTCTGCTGGAAGACACTTCTATTACCCAGATGCAGGTAATTTTATACATGGGCACAAGAAACCAAACCATTGCACGAGTCACACACTAATGAGGAGCATAAACCATCACATACCTCCGAGGGCAAGCGCCGCCAGAGTCATGCACAAGTGGGAGAAACGCTATGATGATCCCAGGGCTCTGGCCACCCCCGTACGGCATGGGGCCGGCTGTGCCCGGGGTCCCAGCGCCGCACTGGCGTGTGCCCTCTCTTTCTCTCCAACACACAGGTAGTGCTGCTGCCCCGTGCCGGCAGCACTAACGCCAAGCTCTCATCCCGCCCCAGAGGTGTGGGCTACTCTGCTGGCCTCTGATGCTCTGTCTCTGCGGAGCTGCTGACGGGAAGAGGCAACCTTCTGCTTAAACCCAGCACACCTCTCTGCTCGTCAGCTACAGGCTGTCCCGCACGCACATGTAACTGTACATGCAGAATAAGTCTACTAATAGTAATTGACTGTGAAAAGGTGACTGTGTTTGCAAGTTTTGTGGGATAAGGGAATTTTCTTACATACAGATATGTAAGGCTATTATCTAGCCGTACTACACAGCCTACACCACCGAACTGTACTCATCCCAATAATTCGCACTCCGTTAAAGCGTAAAGTGAACAATTTCTAGGAAAACACCCAGTTTCAATTGATTTCAAAACACAGGCTTCAAAACCACTTCTCCTTCCAGGCTTTTTCCACGGTTATCTTCTTGTTAAAAATTATTTGGAATTTTCCCAGGTTTTGGTTCTTCCTGTGCTTTCTAGTCACCAGATTATAAAAACCTTCACTGCTTGATCTTCTCCCCATGAAAGTATTAATATGAGATTATATAGTCTTATTGAGACATTCTTAATCACAAATTTCTCTTGAAGAAGAGATCTTTTATCGTGTTACAGACAAAAGATGACAATGATTCTTTCTCACTCAAAGTTGATGTATCTTCCTCTGGGCTATTTTGTTTTCCAAATCATTTTCTCATGATAGCACATAGAAACGTTTCCTTGTTGTTTACTTGGCTGTGGAGATGCAAAGCTCAGACTATGAGCTGAGGCACAGGAATTTCAGACATTATCATGACTCAGCTGAATTTTAGAGACTGCTTGTGAACATAGTTTAGGCCCATGTGAAAAGCAAATTACTGTTACTTAACAAGAATATTTACTGTCTTTAAGATAGGAGGATGTCTGCTATCATTTTCTGGGTCGGTCAACCAACAAATAACCCCAAGTCTAGGCTATATTAATATCTAATCACAGAACAGTTACCTTATTCTGAGAAACACATGTTGTCCACTGTTGAACAGTGAATGGACACTGCCCTGGCTGTGGGGAGCACTGCCGATGTGGATGCTAGTGCTGGAGGTGTCTGTTTCAGAGGACCATGGCTCGTTGCATACTGCAAATCACCAACTCTCACAAAATGTTAGTCATACTCAGTTACACATACTACTCACCTTGGAAATATTCCACAAATAGAGTTGATAACTCTCTTTTCTCTATAACAATAGCCAAAAGTTCTATCCCTTCTCACCTCCCCCTCTACCACCTACAATTTCTCACAGACCCAAAGGACCCTCACACACTGAGCATCTCCTAAGTCCAGGACTAAGCCTCTAGCACAGACAACCACTTGCTGGCAGGGCTCCCTGATCCTACCTTGCTACTCTTGTGCATCTCCACAGTCCTTTTGGCATTTGCATTGATGGAGGGGAAGGTGAGAATATCCCTTCCCCTTCTTCCTCCTCCTCTCCCAAGGGACAGACAAGCTTAGTCAGCCAGGAGGAGAGGGAGGACCACCCCTTATGTGCAGGGCCCAGCCACACAGCAGCTCCATCGCCCCAGGGCTGGTGCCAGCTCTGTGCTATGCCGACACTCTGGACTGTGCACAGGACTGAGACAGATTGTCAGAATCTGGTCCCTCCACTTCCTCAGATGGAGAAATGTAGCCAAAAACATAAAATCACGAAGAAGTGTTTCGACTGCCCGTGTTTACTTTTCCACAACCTTTTCATTTTTCTCATTTCTCCCTGCTGATTTAATTATGTTACTCTGTCCACATTTGCTGAACTCTTTTATCTGCTGTGTTAAGTCATACATGCTCCCAGCCCACAACTGCTCTGTGACTGAGTTACCTCCCTGACCCACATCCTCTCATCTGGCTGGGAGAACTTCCTCCCACTTGAGGTTGGAGCCTGGAGGCTCCGTCCTTCCCAGGTGTGATACCTTGACTCAGGTGGGTATCACAGCCATGCTTTTCTGTCATAGGTCCTACCCTTGCGCCATTGATGAACTGTGTAGCAGAAACAGATGCCTAACACTTCCCTCCTACACCTCCCTAGAGCCTGGGTTAAACTCCAGTCTCTGACAACTCAGCAAAATTAAATGGTCTGGGAGGTTTGCAGAGGAATCTGTGAAAGATTCTGGGAAAAGGCTAGAGGGCCAAGGATTCAACCCATCTCCCCTCCAACACATACAGACTGCAGAGGTGGAGGGGAAGGACAAAGAAAAAACTTGAAAAGCATCAAGTAAAGAGAAAACAGAAGTAAAAATTGTAGCAGGCTGCTACGGTTTGGGTGGGAGGTGGAGTGCATATAGCATTGCTGTTACTGTGCAGGCAGTCATTCAGAGCAGAACGGTGCTGTGACAGATACAATACACACCGAAACCCTGAAAAAATAAAGGTTTCTCTGAGTGCATAAGAATAAATAATAGCAGCACTTTTATTCAGGTGGATAAGACAAGTAATAGCATCAAGGACAAGATGTAAATGAAAACTTATCAGTATCGTAAAGTGGCAATCTCCATACTCCAGCTGTCTGGCTGTAATCAGCTCCTGCAGCCTTCCTGTAGGAGGTCAGCTTTTAAAGCAAGCCCTTGAGGAGCCCTGGCCTGTTGGAAGAGCTGGCTGACAACGGGGAAATGCTTTCTCCCTGCTTCACAGTGTGGGTGCTCAGCTCCACTACACCCCTTGACCCCCCAGCCCTCTTCTTCTGAGGCTGTGTGCCCCCAGAGCCCCCCCAGATCAATGGCTTGTGCTTCACTCCCTGGGCCACTGTGCTGTGAAGACATGTGTTTCATTAACCCAGATACCACCAACTACTCACCAAATAGGGCAGGGAGGAATAAAACGAGAATTCAGAAAAGTCTCTAATACAATGGTGCAGGACATCTCTGGTTTTCTAGCCAGTATGAAAGTGTCAGACATGACAGTGTTTCTTCTTAGGCAAAATTATTGCTGGTTGTTTTTCTGTTGCTACTCTAGGATGCTTAAAAGGGAAAAAAATCTTCCATTCCTCTCTTTTGACTCAAACCAAAGAAACGACATGTTTTTGCAGCTTTTTAGCAAGAAGCCCTACCCCATGAACATTTCAAAATTAAATCATGCAAGTCATTGTTGCTAGAGGAAAAGAGAGCATTGGCCACAACAACCCCATGCAACGCTA